>NW_028319712.1:0-102512 GCF_062004578.1 Staurois parvus | reverse complement strand
TCTGGATATCTGAGCATCACTATGAGCTTGTCGGGCAATCCATTCCAAGACCATATTGAGTTGCTGTGTTTCCACTGAAAATTACAATGCCACATCCATAAAGACTTTGTTGTGGAGGAACTTGAGTGGCCTGCCCAGAACACTGACCTCAATCAAGATATACCTTGTTTAGACATCGCTGGGTCTCTGTGTTTCCCTATGCAATGGCTGGCGAGAGGGGCTAGTGGGATGCTGGCCTTCTGAAAACATAACAGCACCTTGCGTCAGTACTCCTCTCATAGGTCCTCAGTTCTGTAAGCAGTGGATTGACTCTTTTTTTTTTATAATTTAAATATTTATTAATTTTCCATTTTAAATACATTTCATCAACACAATGTAGATATGTATATATAAAAATATATTCTATAATATTATAATATCCGACATTTCTACTTTATTTACTCTATACAACATTTCCCTCCCAGCACCGCCCCCCACCCCAAAACCCCTCTGCCTATCCTACCTTTTCTCTGCATCTTCTTATATCAGCAAGTGAAGTTATTCTGTTGTTATCTTTTATTCTTTCCTATACTTCCTATATAATCTAGCTTTTTCCCAGTTCTCCCATTTCCCATAATAGGCCCTCCATCCTATCTTCTTGGATATAACACAACCTTTCCATCTTTTTGATCTGCTCAACTCTTTCAATCCAGTCCTCTTCCTTCGGTATCTCTATTCGCCGCCAGAACTTGGGTATCAGAGCTTTTGCAGCATTTATATACCGTATTTGCCGGCGTATAAGACGACTGGGCGTATAAGACGACCCCCCTACTTTTCCTGCTAAAATGTAGTGTTTGGGCTATACTCGCCGTATAAGACTACCCCTCTTCCAGTGCACACCAGTGGGAGGAATAGTGCCCCATCATCGGTATCAGTGGGGGGAATAGTGCCCCATCATTGGTATCAGTGGGGGGAATAGTGTCCCATCATTAGTATCAGTGGGGGGAATGGTGCCCCATCATTGGTGTCAGTAGGAGGAATAGTGTCCCAACATTGGTGTCAGTGGGAGGAATGGTGTCCCATCATTGGTGTCAGTGGGGGGTGGAATAGTGCCCCATCGTTGGTGTCAGTGGGGGGTGGAATAGTGCCCCATCGTTGGTGTCAGTGGGGGGTGGAATAGTGCCCCATCATTGGTGTCAGTGGGGGTGGAATAGTGCCCCATCGTTGGTGTCAGTGGGGGGTGGAATAGTGCCCCATCGTTGGTGTCAGTGGGGGGGGGGAATAGTGCCCCATCGTTGGTGTCAGTGGGGGGGAGGAATAGTGCCCCATCATTGGTGTCAGTGGGGGTGGAATAGTGCCCCATCGTTGGTGTCAGGGGGGGTGGAATAGTGCCCCATCGTTGGTGTCAGTGGGGGGGGGGGGAATAGTGCCCCATCGTTGGTGTCAGTGGGGGGGAGGAATAGTGCCCCATCGTTGGTGTCAGTGGGAGGAATAGTGCCCCATCATAGGTATCAGCGGGAGGAATAGTGCCCCATCATTGGTGTCAGTGGGGGTGGAATAGTGCCCCATCGTTGGTGTCAGGGGGGTGGAATAGTGCCCCATCGTTGGTGTCAGGGGGGGGGGGGGAATAGTGCCCCATCGTTGGTGTCAGTGGGGGGGAGGAATAGTGCCCCATCGTTGGTGTCAGTGGGAGGAATAGTGCCCCATCATAGGTATCAGCGGGAGGAATAGTGCCCCATCATTGGTATCAGTGGGAGGAATAGTGCCCCATCATTGGTATCAGTGACACCAATGATGGGGCACTATTCCTCCCACTGACACTTGCTGACTCTGTTCTCGTATGGTGCTGCTGCAGCCAGCATATGTGGTTGCAGCAGCACCTCTACACTGACCACTTACCTGCTGGTCCTGCACTCGATTTTCGCGCGGCCGCTCGGCTCCCACCCTCTCGCGGTGATTGGCCGCCTGTGTGCCTTTCCTGAGCTACAGTTCTGGCGGCCAATCGCTGGTGAGGAGGCGGAGCCGAGCAGCCGCGCGAACTCCAGTGGCCGAACTGAAGGCGCAGCCGCGCTTCCTGGACCGGATCGTCGTGGGACCGGAACCAGGTAAGAAATAGCCCCTGCCCACCCCTGTACTTAGTGTCCCTTCCGTTAGGGGAAGGGGGGGGGGCGGCGGCGGCACCGCGCCGCCCCCCTAAAAAGTGTCATGTCATGTATTACCGGCGTATAAGACGACCCCCGACTTTTGAGAAGATTTTTAAGGGGTAAAAAGTCGTCTTATACGCCGGGAAATACGGTAGTACCATATCCCTGATTTTTTATATTTATTTACTGTTATATCCATATTATGCAAAATACATACTTCTGGGTCTAGCTCTATATCTATTTCTGTCAATTTTCCTATCAAGTGGATTACTGTTTTCCAGAATATCTGGATTTTTAGGGCATCCCCACCATATATGGTATATAGTGCCTACCTCTCCACATCCCCTCCAACACAGTGGTGAACTCTCTCCACATATCTTATTTTCTACATTTGGTGAGATGTGCCATCTTGTCAAACACTTATAGTTCATCTCTACTTCTCTCATAGAGACGTTCTCGTGAATTAATCTATACATTCTCCTTTGCTTTTCCTCATCTATCACAACTCCCATATCCATTTCCCATTTTGTTATATATGTTGGCTTTGTGTTTGTGTCTAATTCAGTGAGTATTTTGTAAACTTTAGTAATCCCGTGTTTCCCATCACCTTGTGTTCCCAATGCCTTTTCGAACAGATTCCAATTTTCTTTTGTCCTTAAAGGTTTTGGCAAACTTCCAGCAAAACACCTCAATTGAAAATACCGCAATTCATCTAGTTTAGTGAAGATCTCTCCCTCTTTTTTCTTCAAATCACCAAATGATCCTATTTCGTCTCCCACCAGTATATCTCTCAATTGCACCCTATCTTTTTAAACCACCTCCCTCCTATTTCTTCTTTGCCTGGGGGAAAAAACTCCGTGTTTTTTAGTGGAATCAGTGTTGAATTAAAAGTCCATTTCATACTTTTGTGTAAATTATCCCAAACCTTTAGTACATTCAAAGTGCATGCATTTACATTATCGTTTAAACCCCTATACTGTGTTGGCACCCATATCATTCTTCCCAGGTCTATTCCACTGAGTTCATTCTCTATTCTCACCCAACTTTTTTTTATAATTATATATCCAATCTATGGTTCTTGCCAATATTACCGCTTTGTAATATCTTTTAAAGTCTGGGAGCCCTAAACCACCTCTTTCTTTCCTCCTACTCAACAGTTCGTATGACAGTCTTGGTTTTTTATTCCTCCATATGTATTTTGTTATCAGTTTCTTAATTATTTTAAAAAAAATCTCTGGGAGTTTAATTGGGATCATTTGATATCTATATATGATTTTTGGTACTATTACCATTTTTACCAGATTAATACGGCCCATCCATGTCAGGGTTCCTCCCTCCAATCTTTTTAATTCGTCTCTAATCTCATTTATCAATCTCTCTCCTGGTTCTCCTCGTACCTATCCCGACGCTCCTTCAGTGTCACCTACAATGGTGCCACCTCCCCCTCACTCCCCCTCTCTGTTGGGGTCCCCCAGGGCTCTGTCCTTGGACCCCTTCTCTTCTCCATCTACACCTCCTCCCTTGGCAAACTCATACACTCCCACGGCTTCAACTACCATCTCTATGCTGATGACACTCAAATTTACCTCTCCACCCCTCACCTCACCTCCACTTTCTCCGCCCGCATCACTCACCTCCTAAACGACATCTCTGACTGGATGTCGCTCCATTTCCTCAAACTCAACCTCTCCAAAACCGAGCTTCTCGTCTTCCCTCCTGCCCGCGCCCCCCCCCCATCCTATCCATCACTACTAACATCACCACCATCAATCCCGCCCCGCAAGCCAAAGTCCTTGGGGTCATTCTGGACTCTTACCTCTCCTTCCAACCTCATGTCAAATCACTGACAAACACATGCAGGCTCCACCTCCGCAATATCGCCAAAATACGCACCTTCCTTACCCCAGACACCGCTAAACTACTTGTGCACTCCCTGATTATCTCACGCCTTGACTACTGCAACTCCCTCCTCACCGGCCTACCCCAGTGCAAACTCTCCCCGCTTCAGACCATCCTGAACTCAGCTGCCAGACTCATCCACCTCACCAGCCGCTCCACCTCTGCCACCCCCCTCTGCCTCTCCCTCCACTGGCTCCCTATCGCCCAACGCATCAAATTCAAACTACTCACTCTGACCTACAAAGCCATTCACAACACTGCCCCTAACTACCTCACCGACCTGATTCCCAAGTACCACCCTACCCGTACCCTTCGCTCTTCACAGGACCTCCTTCTATCTTGCTCCCTGGTCTCCTCCTCACACGCACGTCTGCAAGACTTCTCCAGGTCCTCCCCCATCCTCTGGAACTCACTACCCCAATCCATCAGACTGTCACCTTCCCTCCTCACCTTCAGGCGCTCCCTGAAAACCCACCTCTTCAGGGAAGCCTACCCCACCCTCACCTAACTGCTGCTCTCCTTCATTCCTCCTACCACTCCATCCCCCACAGCCACTTCCTCCTGTACCACTACCCCCTCCCTCCTAGATTGTAAGCTCGAAAGAGTAGGGCCCTCTTACCCCTCGTGTGCTGTTCGTAGCTGCTGTAATGTTTCATGTATTGTCCCCCCCTCTATTGTACAGCGCTGAGCAAACCCTTTGGCGCTATATAAACTCAATGTAATGTAATGTAAAAATGTAATCATTGATCGCCATTGTACATGCTATGCGTACAATGTGTATACATGCTATGTGTACAATACCCATGAAAGTGAAGTTACCCTTTAAGTGCAAAAGGTATTTTCATGTACAGCATCATTTTTTGTACTGAGGTCTGGTTTGATATTTCTCATATCATTAGCTGTGCCGTACACTTTTTACGCAGGTTGAATGCTCACCAAAATGATATACTCTAATGAACATGTTTCTTTAATCAGGTGCATATGATAACCCAGGTAAATGCAGAAGGAAGGTCGAATAGAGAAAGAAAAGGAAGAGAAGAGAGAGAAAGCTAGAAGAAGAATATCAGGACATGCGGGTAATCTAGAGTTTTGTTCCGTGTCCATCTCCCCTGCCCTTTGTTGGAACTTCACTGATTGTCTGTCTGCTGAAATATAACTTATCCAAGGGTCCCATGATCTTTTGAATAAATGTAATTTATTTTTCAATGCGGCTGATAGCTTTTTATGCACCATTTGCCATGACATTTTAGCGTTCATTACTGAAAAGAGGATGGACAAAAGACATCCAGGACCTGGTGACTGCTATTCTGGCCGCTAGGAATGTAAACAAGACCAATATTTTGGAATGCTTTGGTGCCTCCTCTATTGGTTGGTTAAGTAGGGCCTGTAATGGGGACTTCTTAAAATTGACAAGGATCAACGAAAACAAAATTGTATACACAAATCCCAAACCTTTGACCTTTGGGCATGTCCTCCAAAATGTGGTGTTCTGCGTCCCTTTACCCACATTAGGTGAGGTGCAGAGGGAAGGGCAGAGCTACTTTTTTTTTTTTTTGTAGTGTTGGGTGCATTATCATGGGTCAGCCTGTGTTTCCTGCTGTTCCTGGAAATTTCTGGAACTTGAAGTGGATGGGGGTAAAAGCCCCTTTTTCCACAGCCTTTCCAGAAAGCTAAATGGGCCCTAAGGCAGCCCTAACACAGAAAAAACCATCCCTGTTGCTTTTTTAGGGGAGCACCACATGCAACACACGGTAATTCAAAATACTGTAAATGGTTTCCCACACAATAATGCATGCCTAGTGCGATACCACTAATTATTCTTCCCTCTAGCTCAAGGCCACTTTCACCGCAGCCCCCAACTTCTGGTCACAGAGCTTGCACTGCTTAGGTTGCTTTCACACTCATTTCTTTTCCTTCTATTTTTGCATTAAAAACAAACAAACTGCATGACCAATAAATCCTATGGAACTCTTCACAGTGGTCAGTTGGGGGTCCTTTGCATTGTTAAAAGTCATGCTTGCTGCATTTTTGGTGCATGTGTGGTGTGGTAAGAAAAATGCATCAAACAACCCCCCCCCCCCAACTTAACTGGCAATTGCGCTGTCATGCAACGCTGAACCCAAACAAAATTTACATCCTTTTTTCCCCCAACAAGTAGAGCTTTCTTTTGATGGTATTTGATCGCTTCTGCTTTTTTTATTTTGCGCGCTATAAACAAAAAAAGACTAACAATTTTGGGAAAAAAATATTTTTAACATTTTGCTATTAAACATGTCCGGTAAAGAATGTAAAATATCAAATTTTGTCATAATTTAGGCCAAAATGTATTCTGCTACATAAATATATATAACGTGCGGCGCTAAACAGTTCAACCAATACTGAAAGCTCATTATATAAAATATGCCAAGATCAGGGGCGGACTGAGAACTCATGGGGCCTCGGGCAATAGGGGATCATGGGGCCCCTGTGTCCTTGCCCAAACTCAAAAAAGACTATGAAAAGGTACTAGGGGCATCTCATGGGGCCCCCTACTGACCCCGGGCTCTCGGGCAGTGCCCGAGTTTCCAAATGGTCAGTCCGCCCCTGGCCAAGATTAATAAAACCATAAAAATCATCATAAGAATAAAGTGACTTGTGACAAAGTGCCAAAAATTCCGATGTATTCAGTGACTTTGGTGATCTCATATAGTCCGTCACAGCAGCCCTGCACTCTCCGACTGGTAGGAAGGAAGAATTGATCGTGGCTGTCGGGGAGGACTCTGTATCTATCGCCATCCTCATGGTGGAGGTGCAGCTATCAACAACCCACAGAGCTGTATGTAAGGGGAGACTGAGCCATATTGCCAGAAGGAGAGAGCGGTGAGGGGAATACCTGACCAGACCAGATCCATCCATACAGGAGCCTTCAGTGTATCCATAAGAGAATATTGTCTCTAAATGCGCAGATTAACTGTGCATCTGGTGAGTGCGCAGCCTTTACATAATACCAGTCATTTCACCACAGTCTGGATGGAGCACCTATTACTGGAGATAATTTGATCTCCCATACTCTTAATTGGGACAATTACTCTATATTAACACTACTGGTCACTCTAACAGTGACGGACTATATGAGATTACGAAAGTCACTGAATACATATGAATGTTTGGCACTTTGTCACAAGTCACTTTATTCTTATGATGATTTTTATGGTTTTATTAATCTTGGCATATTTTATATATTGAGCATTCATTATTGGTTGAACTGTTTAGCGCCGCACCTTATATATATTTAAGTCTTGAGAGGTTATTTGGTATCCTTTTTGTGCTTTGGCTGCTTTTTTGCTTTTAGCGTTCACTTCCTCTTTTTATGATTGTATTCTGCTACATGTCTTTGTTAAACAAAATCCCAATACGTGTAAATTAATTGGTTTACGTAATTTTTTTTTACTAGTACTGGCAGCGATCAGCGACTTATAGCGGGACTGTGGAGGGCATTCTGACACTGAGACCCCCAGTGACACCAATACAGTGATCAGTGCTAACACAAAAGCACTGACACTGTACTATTGGCACTGGTAGGCAGGAAGGGGTTAACGTGGGGCAATCAAAGGGCTAACTGTGTGCTGTTTTACTGTTTGGGCTGTGTGTGTTTCATTGTAAGCACACTGCTTTGTATGGCTTTGCAATGCAGAGCCATACAAAGCAGTGTGCAGCAGCTGACAGGGGACAGAACTGTGTTGTTTATACACAGGTCTCTCCACTGTCGGAGATACTCAGTGATCACTGGATACCGGCGAGAACTCCCTGGCCCGGACCCAGCGATTGATAGCCGAGGCCATGAATGGCTGCGTGGGTAGGGCGCACGTGCGTCTCCTACCCGGAACTGCAATATCATGTATATATACGTGATTTTGCACACCTGTGCCGCCCTGTAGCAATATATTTGCTTAAGAATATATTGACACCCACAGCAGCTCTCAAAGGCGTCGCGTTTTGAACGCGAAGAACTCTCCTTTCCCCCAACACATTCTGGTATAAACCAGCCCGGAGGGTAATTTTTCAATTTTAGAAGTGCACCTTTTCCAGACTTTATGGCTTCACACACACGGCTGCCACAGGAGGTAAAAACAGGTGGCTGAGCTGCCACATGCGACCCATTCAGGTAAACGGGCCCATGCCACAACTCAATCACTTCCATTTGACTGGCAATAAAGGGGGGTTTAGTTGCTGGCAATATCACCTGCTGAATGTCTGGCAGCCACTGCTCTACCACCCTCTGAAAAGCAAGTCACCTCACAACGCTTTGCAAAGGCATGGCTTATTTACCAGTAAAATCCGCCTAATGTGACTCATTCAAGTGAATAGGTCCAAGCTGCAACCGTGTGCAATGTACACGGTTGCAGCGTGGTGGTGCAGACTTTTTAGGAGTTAAAACAGGCCATGAGGATGCCTGCCCCTGTCGCCTGTAAAATATACTCTGAAAAGCGATCCACCACTCTTCAGAGTGCTACAAGCCCTTAAGTAAAGAACAGTTGTAATTTTCGTTTTATCAGTGCTGTCATTAGGAAGGTTTCCCTTCACTTCCTGTCCTGTAGACTCAGCAGGAAGTGAAAGGATAGCTTTCGCTTCTGCCCTCTGAAAAGTAATTCACTGTGCAAGGCTTTTCAAAGGGGCAACAAGAGCTTCTATTTTTCACCTCATTTATGTATACAGAATAGATATATATGTCTATTAATGACATCCCGTGTAATAACCGGAACTGGAAATACCACAATGTGTAAAGTGTGGCTTAGGTGTTAGAAAATAGTTTTCCTCATGTAGTTGTATGTTATTGTATATACTATTATTTGACTAGATAATGTGTGTAATAGTTACCTTTAGTTTCGGATTAATTTCTAAGTAAGTGACAATGTACCTCTAAATAGTAAGTTACTTTACCTGAAGGTATGTTAGGGTTTGTTAAAATATCTGGAAAGTGACATAAATAGCATGTAATGTTAATACTAAATTACTGAACAAAGAATTGAGCTCGGCCCATTACAGTGAATGTAGCTCCTTAAAAAAGAGGACTTTTTGAACGGTGGAATAAACAGCACAATATATGGAGAATGTTGTATAGAACATTGAATAATGGTGGCAAAGTCTACATTAGAGTCAAAGTATGCCTCAATTTCTTTTTCTCTTTCCGTTTTCTTGTTTCTCCCTTCTTTTTATTAGAGAAAACAGAATAGCTGGATATCGTGTCATATGTATAAATGGGGTTGTGTAAAGTAAAAAGTAACCAGTAATGTGTTGCTCTCAGGTGGAGATTTACAAACTGGTATTATAGAGGGCAATATATAGGAGTCAAGGCAGTTATAATAGACTTCTTAGGTGACGGATATGTACAGTATAAATTATTATTGTTATTAGATGTTTTAGCTGTTTTCTGATTGTAGTATTTATAGTAGTTGATGCTTTGAAATAAATATGAATATAAAGTATACCAGTATAATAATTTTTTTTTTCTCAAAACATCAACTACTATAACTTCTACAAGCAGAAAACAGCGAAAATATGTATTATTATTATTAATAATAATAATAATAATAATAATAATAAAAACAATACCAGTGTAATTTTTTTTTTCAACACTTGCCCTCCTGAGGATTTACCCCCCTTCCTGACCAGGCCTTTTTTTTGCTTTTTGGCGTTGCACTGCTTCAACTGATAATTGCGCGGTTATGCAATGCTGCACCCAAATGAAATGTACATCCTTTTTTTCACACAAATAGAGCTTTCTTTCGGTGGTATTTTTGCTCTATAAACAAAAAAATTTTGAAAAAAAAAATGATATTTTCTACTTTCAGCTATAAAAAATATATCGTAAACTCAAAGTTAGTCAAAAAATTTAGGCCAATCTGTATTCTGCTAAATGTCTTTGGTAAAAAAAAAATCCCAATAAGTGTATATTGATTGCTTTGTGTGAAAGTTATAGTGTCTACAAACTATGGTATAGATACTGTAATTTATGCAATTTTTTGCTATACAGCGCTGCACTAGTTTAACTGACAATTGCGTGGTTATGCAAAGCTGTGCCCAAACAAAATGTATGTCCTTTTTTTCACACGAATAGAGCTTTCTTTCAGTGGTATTTGATCACCTGTGCGCTTTTTATTTTTTGCGCTATAAAAAATAAAACGTGAAAAAAAACCACAGTATTTTCTCTTTTCTGTCAAAAAATATCCAAAAAACTAAAATTTCATCATAAATTTGGGCCAAAATATATTCTGCTACATGTTTTTGGTAAAAAAAAATCCCAATAAGTGTATATTGATTGCTTTGTGTGAAAGTTATAGCATCTACAAACTATGGTATAGATAATTTGAAATTTACACAGTTTTTACTTTCTGACTGCCTATCACATTTCTTGAGGTGCTAAAATACCAGGATAGTCCAACACCCCCAAATGACCCCTTTTCGGAAATTAGACACCCTAAGCTATCTGCTGAGAGGCATATGAGTCAATGGAAATTTTTTTTTCCACAAGTTTTTGTGACAAAAACAGTTTTTTTTTCTACAAAGTTGTCTCTTAAATGATATATTGCTCACAAAAGCCATGGGTATATGTTGAATTACACCTCAAAATACATTCTGCTACTTCTACTGAGTATGGGGATTCCACATGTGTGAGACTTTTTGGGAGCCTAGCCACATACAGGAGCCTGAAATCCAATGACCACTTTGAAAGCCTGAAGGTGTGTAACTTCTTCATTTCACTTCCTCACTACCTATCACAGTTTTGGAGGCCCTGAAATGCCAGGATAGCACCAACCCCCCCACCCACCCCCCCCAAATGACCCCTTTTTGGAAAGTAGACACTCCAAGAATTTAAAAAGAGGCATGGTGAGTATTTTGCAGATCTAATTTTTTCTCACAAGGTTTTGAAATATAAAAAAAGAAAAGAAAAAATATGTTTTTGTTTTCTTTCTTTATTTTCCAAAAACTTGTGGCAACAAACGAGATCTGCAAAATGATTCACCATGTTTCTTATCAAATTCTTTGGGGTGTCTACTTTGCAAAAATGAGTCATTTGGGGGGTTTGGTTCTATTCTGGCATTTCAGGGCCTCCAACACTGTGATAAGTAGTCAGGAAGTGTAATGAGGAAATGAAGCCCTTTAAAAGCCTGAAGGTGCTTATTGGATTTTGGGGTCCTGTACTTGACTAGACTACCAACAAATATCTCACATGTGGTACCCCCATGCTCGGGACAAGTAGCAGAATGTATTTTGGGGAGTAATTCCACATATACCTATGGCATGTGTGAGCAATAAATTATTAAAATGGCAATTATGTGTAATAAAATGTATTTATTTTTTTGTCATTTTCCAAAAACTTGTGGTAAAAAAATAAATTCTTCTATTGATTCAACATGCCTCTCAGCAAATAGTTTGGGGTGTTTACTTAACAAAAAGGGGTCATTTTGGGGGGTGGGGGCATTTTATGCCCTGCATTTGAAGTTTATGCCACACATCACTCACTCTTCTAACCACCTGAAGACCAAGCCTTTTCTGCCACTTTTTGTTCACCTGAAAAAAATCAGTATTTTTGCTATGAAATTAATTTGAACTCCCAAACATTATATATTTTTCAAAAGCAGACAACCTAGTGAATAAAATGGTGGGTGCTTCAATTTTTTATCTCACATAATACTCACACAGCGAATTTTCAAACGCAATTTTATTTTAAATAATACACTTTTTTTAATTTTAATGCGCAAAAACAAAATATATTGGCCAATTATTTGGTAAGATATAAAAGATGATGCTATGCTGAGTAAATAGATACCAAACATGACGTGTTTTAAAACTGCGCATGCCCCGCACAGTGGCGACAAACTGCATACATTTTTAATATCTATAGACAGCGCTTTAAAAGCCTTTACAAGCTCCCATTTTAGATTTACAGAGGAGGTCTAGTGCTAGAATTACTGCCATTGATCCGACGTTTGTGGCGATACCTCACATGCATGGTGCAGCCGCTGTTTCCATACTGGCACAAGGTCAACGCTCACGAACGCAGGTGTGCGCGTGTGAGGGGGGGCAAGGGTATTTTTTTTTTGTTATTTTGATTTATTTAATTATTTTTACACTGTCCCTTTCATTTTTTTTTTTTTTTGATCACTTTGAATACTATCACAGGGAATTCAAATATCCCCTATAACTTCAATGGGCATTGTCATATATTCTTTTTTGGGAAATCTGGGGGCACGGGACTGCCCGAAAAGGCCGTGGAAGGCAGCGAGGGAGGGGGGCATTTTCTCCCGCTGCTTGTAAAAGCAATCCTGCAGCTAATTAGCCACTAGGATTGCTTTTACATGAAAGCCGATCGCCAGCTGACAAAAACGATACCAGGATGATGCCTGCAGCTGCATGCATCACCCTGGTATAACCATTCAAAATCCAGTGATGTACCAGTACGTTGCTGGTCCTTGTTGGGTGTATATGCTATGTTCTTTTCTTTTTTTTTTTTTGTTATGCAGCCTGTGGGCTGAATAGAAAAAAAGAGAAGAAATCTCTGCCAGAAAAAGTGTGTGGTGTGCCCACCATTAGAATACCTCCCTGCATCCACCCACTTCTAATGGTGGGCACACATGAAATGTGCCAACAAATATTATAAAAGATATATGCCGAAGCATAGGGGCCATCCACCCACTGGCCACCCCAGGCCCCCTTGTTTCGGCATATATGTTCATTTTTTAAACTGCGGATGAAAAATCTCATCCAACAGCGCTGCCCACACTGATTTATGTATATTCTGAGAGCAAGTTCCTGTTGCTGTCAGAATAAACAGGTCAGTGCTGCAGCTGAAAGCATTCCTGCAAAGAAAACAGTAATGGTTAACAATAAAACAGTAAAAGTAGAACAATAACAAATGTGACAACAAAAAAAAACTATTTTTCCGGAAGGATACTAGGGGCTCTACGGGCCTGTGTGCGAATTCTTGGTGGCCGCGGGACACTACTTGTGCTCGCCACCGCACCAGCTTGTACTGCGGTTATGGGACCCGACACGTCACCAAGTAATACTGCAGTGCGGGTATGTATAAGCCCAGGACGTACTAGGCCGCTGGTGCTCGCCAGTTCACCAGAAGGTAGCGCAGCACTAGTACTGGCACTCTGAGGCGGATTCTGTCAGTGAATCTTCCCCTTCGCTCTCACCTGACATGCTCAGAATCCTGTAGGCCTTTTCACTAGTGTACCTTTGGACATTTTGGCCACTAAATTTATAGGTACCTAGAGCGCCTGGCTGTCAGAGACTGCTTGAACCGCTACAAAAAATTCACCAACAAGTGCTAACAGAGATCAGGCCTGATTCTGTGAACACTGCGGTTTTGTGTGTAATGTATCAAGTGACAGTTGTCTAATGACACTGCACTTACTGGTGGAGAAGGGGAGCAGAGAGGCTAAACGCAGGTCCTGGCAGGTGTCGGGGCTGATCCCTCTAACGCTGCGTTTTTGGGGATGCTATTCTAATGTGAACGCTGGTATAGCGCTGATCTGATCAAAGATATTGATCCGTTCAGACACTATACTAGCAAAGGAGGTTTAGTGTGCAATTGAGCGTGTTCCTGGCAATCAAGGGGTTAAATGTTATTACTGGTGTACTATCGGGCAATCTGACGCTATCTGGGAGGGGTGATAACTGACGCTAACACTATCGTAAGTCGCCAGTGACACTAATACAGTGATCAGCAAAAAATCTGTACACTGTAAATAATGACATTGGTGACTGGGCAGTGAAGGGGTTAACTGGGGAGGAAATCAATGGGTTAAATGTGACCTAGGTGTTTTCTAAGTGTTAGTGTAGCGCTTTGTACTCACGTTTTGTATGTCTTCTCTCTCTGGGACGGAATGTGCCCAGGCAGAGAAGATTGACATCATATCTTGTCCTGTGTAACTGTCAACACAGGATAGGACAGGGACCGATCATTCAACTTCAGCCGGACATCACTGGCCAAGATGGAATGATCCCACGGGGATCGAATTATGACACCCGCGGGTCGGCGGGCGCGTGCGCGCGCCCCCTGTTCGCGAAAACATTGGAAGCGCGAATCACGTGTATATATACGTGATTGTGCACAGTAGTGCAACCCTGCCGCAGTAAATGTACTGTGGCTGGTCGGCAACCGGTTAATAATAATAATCATAATAATAGTAAAAACAATACCAGTGTAATTTTTTTTTTTAACAATAGTAATAATAATCATAATAATATAAACACTACCAGTATAATTTTTTTTTCCAAAGAATCAGCTACTATAACTACTACAATCCTAAAAAAAGCTAAAAATATATAATAATATTATTAATAATAATAGTATAAACAATACCAGTGCAATCTCTTTTTTTTTTCAACAAGGCCTGATCTAGCCTGTCTGATGTGGGGGCGCAGTAAAAAACATGAGGGGGGCAGAAGATGCGAGTTTGACAGGGCAGTGTATGGAAGTCAGTAGGGCAGCGTACAGAGGGGCCAGCAGGGCAGAGAGATAGGGACAGCAGTTTTTAGGGCGGAGTACAGAGGCCATTAGTTTGTAGGGCAGTTTACAGCGGGTCATCAAGGCAGTGTACAAGGGTTAGCAGGGCAGTGTACAAGGGGTTAGCAGGACAGAGGATGATAGGTCAGCAGGGGA
This sequence comes from Staurois parvus, assembly GCF_062004578.1. NCBI lineage: Eukaryota > Metazoa > Chordata > Amphibia > Anura > Ranidae > Staurois > Staurois parvus. The sequence goes on along the minus strand of NW_028319712.1, from coordinate 87,836 downwards.
GTGTACAAGACTCAGTAGGGCAGTGTACAGGCGGTCAGTAGGGGACAAAATAAGGGTCAGCAGGGCAGAGGATGGGAGATCAGCATGGGAGCATACAAGAGTCAGTGGGGCAGTATACAGAGGTTCAGTAAGGCACAGGATAGGGGTCAGCAGGCAGAGGATGGGAGGTCAGCAGGGTTTATCAGGGCAAAGGTAGGGCAGGATAAAGGTGTCAGCAGGACAGATGACAGTGGTCAGAAGGGCAGTGTACAGGGGTCAGCAGGGCAGGGTACAGAGGGTCAGCAGGATGGTGGACAGAGGGTCAGCAGGGTAGAGGACAAGGGGCCAGAAGAGGAGAGGACAGGGTCAGTACTGCAACATAGCAGCCAGTTATACACTGTACATCGAGGCTGTGTCTGTAAGGGAATTCGATTTCAGCAATGTGTTGAGCGGGGAAGAGGGGATCTATTGACTGCCCTGCGTGTGGTGCCAGGACAAGGTTGTCTAGCTCCCAGGGTGAAGATGACAAACTAAGCCCCCCCCCCCCATGTGTGAGCATCATGTCTCAGCATAAATTCCCACCCCCCACCCAAATGAAAGAGGACGAATCAGCATGCTCACCCCACGAATAGAGCTTTCTTTCAGTGGTATTTGATCACCTGTGCGCTTTTTATTTTTTGCGCTATAAAAAATAAAACGCAAAAAAAACCCCCAGTATTTTCTCTTTTCTGTCAAAAAATATCCAAAAAAACTAAAATTTCATCATAAATTTGGGCCAAAATATATTCTGCTACATGTTTTTGGTAAAAAAAATCCCAATAAGTGTATATTGATTGCTTTGTGTGAAAGTTATAGCATCTACAAACTATGGTATAGATAATTTGAAATTTACACAGTTTTTACTTTCTGACTGCCTATCACATTTCTTGAGGTGCTAAAATACCAGGATAGTCCAACACCCCCAAATGACCCCTTTTCGGAAATTAGACACCCTAAGCTATCTGCTGAGAGGCATATGAGTCAATGGAAATTTTTTTTTCCACAAGTTTTTGTGACAAAAACTTTTTTTTTTTGATCACTTTGAATACTATCACAGGGAATTCAAATATCCCCTATAACTTCAATGGGCATTGTCATATATTCTTTTTTGGGAAATCTGGGTGCACGGGACTGCCCGAAAAGGCCGTGGAAGGCAGCGAGGGAGGGGGCATTTTCTCCCGCTGCTTGTAAAAGCAATCCTGCAGCTAATTAGCCACTAGGATTGCTTTTACATGAAAGCCGATCGCCGGCTGACAAAAACGATACTAGGATGATGCCTGCAGCTGCATGCATCACCCTGGTATAACCATTCAAAATCCAGTGATGTACCAGTACGTTGCTGGTCCTTGTTGGGTGTATATGCTATGTTCTTTACTTTTTTTTTTTTTTGTTATGCAGCCTGTGGGCTGAATAGAAAAAAAGAGAAGAAATCTCTGCCAGAAAAAGTGTGTGGTATGCCCACCATTAGAATACCTCCCTGCATCCACCCACTTCTAATGGTGGGCACACATGAAACGGGCCAACAAATATTATAAAATATATATGCCGAAGCATAGGGGCCATCCACCCACTGGCCACCCCAGGCCCCCATGCTTCGGCATATATGCTCTTTTTTGAACTGCGGATGAAAAAGCTCATCCGACAGCACTGCACACACCTACTTATGTATATTCTCAGAGCAAGACCCTGTTGCTGTCAGAATAAACAAGTCGGTGCTGCAGTTTGACATTCCTGCAAAGAAAACAGCAATGGTTAACAATAAAACAGTAACTCGATAAAACAACTTTTTAATTGAAATATCTCTGCAAGAAAAAGTGTGTGGTGGTATGCCCACCATTAGAATACCTCCCTGCATCCACCCACTTCTAATGGTGGGCACACATGAAATGTGCCAACAAATATTATAAAAGATATATGCCGAAGCATAGGGGCCATCCACCCACTGGCCACCCCAGGCCCCCATGCTTCGGCATATATGTTCTTTTTTTAAACTGCGGATGAAAAATCTCATCCAACAGCGCTGCCCACACTGATTTATGTATATTCTGAGAGCAAGTTCCTGTTGCTGTCAGAATAAACAGGTCAGTGCTGCAGCTGAAAGCATTCCTGCAAAGAAAACAGTAATGGTTAACAATAAAACAGTAAAAGTAGAACAATAACAAATGTGACAACAAAAAAAAACTATTTTTCCGGAAGGATACTAGGGGCTCTACGGGCCTGTGTGCGAATTCTTGGTGGCCGCGGGACACTACTTGTGCTCGCCACCGCACCAGCTTGTACTGCGGTTATGGGACCCGACACGTCACCAAGTAATACTGCAGTGCGGGTATGTATAAGCCCAGGACGTACTAGGCCGCTGGTGCTCGCCAGTTCACCAGAAGGTAGCGCAGCACTAGTACTGGCACTCTGAGGCGGATTCTGTCAGTGAATCTTCCCCTTCGCTCTCACCTGACATGCTCAGAATCCTGTAGGCCTTTTCACTAGTGTACCTTTGGTTGGACATTTTGGCCACTAAATTTATAGGTACCTAGAGCGCCTGGCTGTCAGAGACTGCTTGAACTGCTACAAAAACTTTACCAACAAGTGCTAACAGAGATCAGGCCTGATTTTGTGAACACTGCGGTTTTGTGTGTAATGTATCAAGTGACAGTTGTCTAATGACACTGCACTTGCTGGTGGAGAAGGGGAGCAGAGAGGCTAAACGCAGGTCCTGGCAGGTGTCGGGGCTGATCCCTCTAACGCTGCGTTTTTGGGGATGCTATTCTAATGTGAACGCTGGTATAGCGCTGATCTGATCAAAGATATTGATCCGTTCAGACACTATACTAGCAATGGAGGTTTAGTGTGCAATTGAGTGTGTTCCTGGCAATCAAGGGGTTAAATGTTATTACTGGTGTACTATCGGGCAATCTGACGCTATCTGGGAGGGGTGATAACTGACGCTAACACTATCGTAAGTCGCCAGTGACACTAAGACAGTGATCAGCAAAAAATCTGTACACTGTAAATAATGATATTGGTGACTGGGCAGTGAAGGGGTTAACTGGGGAGGAAATCAATGGGTTAAATGTGACCTAGGTGTTTTCTAAGTGTTAGTGTAGCGCTTTGTACTCACGTTTTGTATGTCTTCTCTCTCTGAGACAGAATGTGCCCAGGCGGAGAAGATTGACATCATATCTTGTCCTGTGTAACTGTCAACACAGGACAGGATAGGACAGGGACCGATCATTCAACTTCAGCCGGACATCACTGGCCAAGATCGAATGATCCCACGGGGATCGAATTATGACACCCGCGGGTCGGCGGGCGCGTGTGCGCGCCCCCTGTTCGCGAAAACATTGAAAGCGCGAATCACGTATATATACGTGATTGTGCACAGTAGTGCCACCCTGCCGCAGTAAATGTACTGTGGCTGGTTGGCAACCGGTTAATAATCATAATAATAGTAATAAAAACAATACCAGTGTAATTTTTTTTTTTTAACAATAGTAATAATAATCATAATAATATAAACACTACCAGTATAATTGTATAATTTTTTTTTCCCAAAGAATCAGCTACTATAACTACTACAATCCTAAAAAAAGCTAAAAATATATAATAATATTATTAATAATAATAGTATAAACAATACCAGTGCAATCTCTTTTTTTTTTTCAACAGGGCCTGATCTAGCCTGTCTGATGTGGGGGCGCAGTAAAAAACATGAGGGGGGAAGAAGATGCGAGTTTGACAGGGCAGTGTATGGAAGTCAGTAGGGCAGCGTACAGAGGGGCCAGCAGGGCAGAGAGATAGAGACAGCAGTTTTTAGGGCGGAGTACAGAGGCCATTAGTTTGTAGGGCAGTTTACAGCGGGTCATCAAGGCAGTGTACAAGGGTTAGCAGGGCAGTGTAAAAGGGGTTAGCAGGACAGAGGATGATAGGTCAGCAGGGGAGTGTACAAGACTCAGTAGGGCAGTGTACAGGCGGTCAGTAGGGGACAAAATAAGGGTCAGCAGGGCAGAGGATGGGAGATCAGCATGGGAGCATACAAGAGTCAGTGGGGCAGTATACAGAGGTTCAGTAAGGCACAGGATAGGGGTCAGCAGGCAGAGGATGGGAGGTCAGCAGGGGTTATCAGGGCAAAGGTAGGGCAGGATAAAGGTGTCAGCAGGACAGATGACAGTGGTCAGAAGGGCAGTGTACAGGGGTCAGCAGGGCAGGGTACAGAGGGTCAGCAGGATGGTGGACAGAGGGTCAGCAGGGTAGAGGACAAGGGGCCAGAAGAGGAGAGGACAGGGTCAGTACTGCAACATAGCAGCCAGTTATACACTGTACATCGAGGCTGTGTCTGTAAGGGAATTCGATTTCAGCAATGTGTTGAGCGGGGAAGAGGAGATCTATTGACTGCCCTGCGTGTGGTGCCAGGACAAGGTTGTCTAGCTCCCAGGGCGAAGATGACAAACTAAGCGCCCCCCCCCCCCATGTGTGAGCATCATGTCTCAGCATAAATTCCCACCCAAAAAAAAAGAGGACGAATCAGCATGCTCACCCCACGAATAGAGCTTTCTTTCAGTGGTATTTGATCACCTGTGCGCTTTTTATTTTTTGCGCTATAAAAAATAAAACGCGAAAAAAAAACCCAGTATTTTCTCTTTTCTGTCAAAAAATATCCAAAAAACTAAAATTTCATCATAAATTTGGGCCAAAATATATTCTGCTACATGTTTTTGGTAAAAAAAATCCCAATAAGTGTATATTGATTGCTTTGTGTGAAAGTTATAGCATCTACAAACTATGGTATAGATAATTTGAAATTTACACAGTTTTTACTTTCTGACTGCCTATCACATTTCTTGAGGTGTTAAAATACAATACAATACAAAATCTCCCCCTAAGCCCCCATCCTCCCAACTTACAGTCTGGATGAGCGGTTCTGTGCTCTGCCCCCTCCTCCTGTCAGAACAGAGCTGCTCCATATAGCTGATGACACAGGATCGCTCTGACCATGGGGCTGTACACAGTTTCATTACCCCCCCCCAATCTACATTTACTGCTGTGGGAGATAAGGGGTCCTTGGAGGAGATAGGGACAAGTACTGAAACTGTGTCCCGTAAGTGTGGGTAAGGAACTCAGCAGTCTTGGGCGGCACAACTGAAATCTGGCAAGGCACAGCCCACCCCAGCACCCCCCTAGATCCGGCCATGTTTTCAAAGCATGAAATACTATAACTACTACAATAACAAAACAGCTAATAATAATTATATATTTTTTTTTTTTTTTAATTTTCAAGGCATTAAATATTTTACTACAATCATAAAACAGCTAATAATATAAATCAATAATAATAAATTTTTTGTTTTTCATTTTTTTTTCAAAGCATTAAATATTATAACTAATACAATCATAAAATGGCTAAGAATATATAATAATAAAAAATATTTTTTTTAATTATTATTATTTTTTTTTTTTTTTCCGTTTTGTTTTTTTCAAAGAATTAAATGCTATAACTACAACAAGCATGGCTAAATCAGCTAAACGTGTATGTTATATAATAATAATATTAATAGTGATATATAATTTGAAAAAAATATTATATACACAACATTTCTCATATACATTACAAACATAGCTGATGTCATCCAGGCATTTGAAAAAAGATGTTACAACCTATGGAACACAATATATTGCAATTCTATAGCACCATCATCATCAATGATATACCCAATCTGCATGTCTCCAATGATGGCTTGGTGTACATCCCCAGGGAGGAATGGCTGGTCGTCTTGCAGGTTGAGAATAGCAGCCCGGCAGATTGGACAAGTGTTGCTCTCTACAAGCCAACGGTAGATGCAGCTGGTGTGGAACTCGTGAGAGCAGGCCAGGATGGTCGTGTCCTCTCCATCTTCATAACCTGCCAAACAAATGGGACACGCAATTACCTCCTCCTCGACGCGCTGCTCCATGGCCGGAGGTGGGTGGTGCTCAGGGGCCCTGGCACGCTGTACCATGGCCGGAGGTGGGTGGTGCTCAGGGGCCCTGGCACGCTGTACCATGGCCGGAGGTGGGCGGTGCTCAGGGGCCCTGGCGTGCTCTCTTGGTGAGCGGCTCCGGTGGGTGGAGGCCTCCTCCCGTCTCCGATGACGCTGGACTCTGGACCTCGTCCGATGGGCGATGGGAGACTCTCCGTCCTCCTGATGTGAAGACCTTCCACGGGATGGGCGTCGTGAAGGTCGAGGCATCCTGGTGGTGCTGGATGACCTGCAAATAGCTAAAAATCTGAAATATTACCACTAATAATATAAAGAATTATATAGTAGTGATAATAGGAATAGAAATCCGTATAAATGGCGATAATCTCTGTCAGTCGCAGGAGACACGCTCTGATGCTGTGTATTGCTCGGCAAGCAGGGCAGCATTGAGGTGAGATGCAGCCTGGGGGCGGAGCTAACCTGTCTTCCTGCCAATCAGCCAATCACAGCCTGCCACCTCACACCAGCTGTCACTTTTCCGGCCTAGTTTTTTTGACTGACACTTGTACCCAATGATAAATTTTATATAATATTCTTGATTTTCCATAGAAATCCAGTCATTTGGTCTGTTTAACGGTTATTCATAAAAGCGGCCACAAGATGTCACTAGGTGTGATTGTGCCATAGCGGTAATACCGCCTCCCGCCATAGATGTCTCCCTTCCCAATCAGCTCCAATACACATGATAGAGTTGTGCTTTCTACCCTCCGGTGGCCATTTTATCTAACGGAGAGGAGAGAAGAATGTGGGAGTGAGGGGAAGCCAGAGATACGGGCGGGAGTCATGGCGACCGGGGAGAGCCCGGCTGAGGAGGTCAGACTGCTGGGGGGAGGGAGGGGCTGGGAGGTGCCTCATGGAGGAGTCGGTGTTGGGGGGTATATTATGTATGGTGATGGACAGACAGCTGGAGCTCCACCATCACTTGTCTCCCCCCAGTGTTTCCTCAACTCCCCCCCCCCCCCCCCCCCAGTGATTTCTCAACTACCCCCCCCCCCCACCTGTCCATAGTAACATGGCACTGTGCAGAAAGCCCCCCAATAACCCCCCAGCAGCTGTGTCAGACCCCCCCTGATGTCAGCCAATCATAAAGGAAATGAATCCAGAGCTCTAATCCCCCCAATAAGAATTCCCACGCCCCTCCTCCGCTCTTCATAAAGAGATCCGTGTAATACAATCATTGCAGAATAAAAAACATCCAAATATTACAAACAATGAAATTGTAACTAAAGGAGAAAGTAGTTAGTTTAGTTTTGGACAGAGTGGAGAGGGACTAGAGCCCCTGTCTGGTTTTTCTTGCTGTCTATGTCCCCGTTAGGGAGATCCCCCCCTCTATTTCTCCTGGTTACCATTATCATCAATGGGGAGAGTAAAAGAAAAGCCCAAATTTTGGGTTGTCCCCAGAAAAGTAATAGAGGGGGATCTTCCAATGGGGACTCTGGGGGGGCCGCAAGGGTTTCCCTTAATTTGGAGGGATTTCCTCTCACTTCCTGTTTTGGGCTATGGGACAGGAAGTGGAGGGAAATCTCCCCAATGGGGTACAGATGACAATAATCTGACGGGTTCTAACCCTCCCAAACATGTTGCCTATACTTCTACTTTAAAGCAGGATTGCGGTCACAAATGTTTGCCCCCCCACTGCATGGATCAGCTGCTTGTTTATTCTGGGGGTGAGCACAAAGCTCATACTTACCTGACCTGCACAGCTCCACTGAACGGGGAAAAAAATCATTTTTACCCAGAATTCTGCTTTAAAAAATGATGTCCAAATTGTGTCAAAGTGCTGCACAACAATCCAGTGAGCCCCGGATCACACTGGTGCGGCACTGAAATCACACTACTTCAGCGCCATTTCCAAGCCGCATATCAGTGCGATTTGCACTGCCGATTTCATTGCGGATTGCAACCTCATATAACAGAAGTCTATGCAAGTTGCAATGAAATCAGCAAAAAGTAGTGCAGGGACCTTATTCATAATCGCTGCAATATGAGTCTCTGCGATATGAACGGTTCCATTGCCGGCAAGGGGGTGCAATTTGGACTCAAATTGTATCAAAGTGCTGCAATATTCACACTTGTTCCTGGAGTGTTTCTATCCATAAACAAAGAGCTCCACAACACTCTTCCCTTGTCCTGTACCTCACCCGTGTGCCTGAAGGAACTCTCCAGACATTAAACCCCTTCATTCCCGTTGGGTCTAACACACTTAAAGCCGAGTTCCAGTGGAATAAAAAAATAAATGTCAGCAGCTCCAAAAACTGTATCTGCTGACTTTTAAAATACAGACACTTACCTGTCCCTTGGTCCTCGGCATCATCAGTGTGGTCAGCCGGCTGTGACAGCTTGCGGCTTCACAGCCGGGTGCCCGCTGCACTTTGTGAATGGTCCCGTAGTCTTCTGGGACCTGTCACGTGTCCCAGAAGACTACGGGGAGGGAGGGAGGAGGACATCTTCTGCTTCCGATCGTCTTAGGCAATCGCACCAGAAGTGGGAGCGGGTACCTGTCAAATTCGGGTTCCTGCTCCCCAAAGGTAACAATTAGTGGTGCACCGAAATTAAAATTCAGGTGCTAAAACCGATACTGAAAATTCAGAATGTACGTGGCCGAAAACTGAAATGTCTGCATGTGTGGGGAGGCTCAAATTTATTTATTTTTTGTATTTCTATTTAACCGCATCCTGTCCACCCTATAGCAGAGGTACTGTTACAGGGTGGCACGGGTGTGCAAAATCACTTCTATATACGTGGTTTTGCAGTTCCGGGTAGGGGGCAGGCTGATCACTGTATTGGTGTCACTGGGGATGTCAGTGACATGAAGCCAGTTCCCCCCGGTGTCAGAATGCCTGCCGCAGTCCCGCTATAAGTCACTGATTATCACCTTTACTAATAATAATTAAAAAAAAAATCCCAGTATATATATACTGCCATTTGTAAACGGTATACCTTCACGTGAACCAATTAAATTACACGTATTGGGATTTTTTTTTGGCAAAGACATGTAGCAGAATACATTTTAGTCTAAATTTATGGCTAAAATTCTTTTACTGGATATGCTTAATAGCAATAAGTCAAAAATATTGTTTTTTCTCAAAATTTTCAGTGTATTTTTTTTAATCGCGCAAAAAATAAATGCACAGGGGATCAAATACCACCAAACGAAAGTTCTATTTGTGGGGAAAAAAGGGTGTAAATTTAATTTGGGTGCAGCATTGCATGACCGCACAATTGTCAGTTAAAGTAACGCAGTGCCATAACACAAAAAATAGCCTGGTCAGGAAGGGGGGTAAATCCTCAGGAGGGCAAGTGGATAATGTGTATTTTTGTTTATTTTTTTTAACTTATGATTTTATTGCCATCACATAGAGGACCAATAGTCCTATGTGATAGTATATGAGTGACAGGTCCTCTTTGTAGGGGGGAGGGGGCAGGAGAGGAGCAGTGTATACAGTGAGGGAGTAGTGTATACACTCAGGTTCCCTCGCTGGCTGCCGCTATGTGTCAATGCCGGTTTTTAAATGTGATTACCGACTTCTTTTTTTTCCTTCACTATAGTTCCAAGAAGAACCTGTCATTCTGGCCGCTAAAGGAAACAAAGGGGCGGGGTCACTGGCGGGGAACAGTACTCCTCCCACTTATACCAATGATGAGTCACCATTCCTCCTACTGACCACAGATGCTACCTAATTTGTATCCAATATGAAATTTATATCCATTTTTTGAGACAAATAGAGCTGTCTTTTGGTGGTATTTAATCACCACTGTTTTTTTTTATTTTTTTGCTAAACAAACTAAAAAAGACAAAATTTTGGAAAAAAAAAAGTTTTTCCTTAGTTTCTGTTATAAAATGTTGTAAATAAGTAATTTTTCTCCTTCACTGATGTGCGCTAATGAGGCTGCACTGATGGGCACTTAGTAGGAGGCACTGATAGGTGGCACTGATGGGCATTGACAGGCATCAGTGATGGGCATTGACAGGCACCACTCATGGGCACTGAAAGGCAGCAATCATATATAGCACTGACTGGAACTGTTCGGCGGCACTGACTGAAATTGATAGGTGGCACTGAAAGGCAGCTCAGATGGGCACTGATATGTGGCATTGATGTGCACTGGTAGGCACTGATATGTGGCATTGATGGGCACTGATAGGTGGCACTGATGGGGCTACACTGATCATCGGGGCACTGATCATCAGTGTACATGTCCCGTCTGAGGAATTCCGCTTACTGGCTCTCCTCTTCTCACGAGCTGTCAGCGTGAGGAGAGGAATGCCGATAACCGGCATTTCCTTGTTTACATGCGATCAGCTGTGATTGGACACATCTGATCACATGACAGAGTCGACGACATCAGATCTTTCCTCTGATCGGTGATCCGCTGTGTCCCAGGAACACAGCGCACCACTGATCGCCGTGTGCCGCCCGGGGGGCTCCCATGTGCAGTTAGAGTGGGAGGATATCATGTGATGTCCTCCCAGAACGAGAGAACCACCTCCCGCCTGTCACTTCCTTATATATTTCCTTTCTTTTAAATACCACCAAAAGAAAGCTCTGTGTGTGTTAAATGATAATAATTTCATATGGGTACAGTGTTGCATGACTGGGCAATTGCCATTCAAAGTGTGACAGCGCCGAAAGCTGAAAATTGGCCTGGGCAGGAAGGGGGTAAAAGTGCCTGGTAGGCAAGTGGTTAAAAAAATCCCAGCAACATTTTTCAAGAAAACAAGCTCTACTGCAAATGTAGAAATTCCATTGTTGAAACCATTTTCCACTGACAGAGGTGATTACAATGGTCCGCTTTTATTTATGAACGTAATACCTTTATCCCTCCTTTTGCTGTAACTGCTTGTGTAGCGGCAGTATGAGCTGAAGTTTGGCTTCAATTTGTTAGTGTATCAGAATCTGCTAGTATATGTAACACTCCCCTCCCCCCAAACTGACAGTGCTGCTTTCCTTGTGTGTACCTGTGCTTCTTCATCCAGAGTAGGGGCACTCCAATGCAGGAGGGGAGTTACTGGCAGGATCACCAAATCTACTGCATGCATCACATCCAAGGATTGGTACACTGTAATATATGACATTTTTGTTTTTACGCCTTTAGTCAGTGTGTTGTGCGTTTTTATTGTGCATCTGTCTGTGCAGCACTGAACCGTTCGTAGGTATGGCTTTAGGCAGCATTACAATGAAACTGGACAGAACATTAACAGAACCAGATCTACAACATGGTCCCGTCCAGTCTGGAGTGGGAACGCTGTGTTAAGGTGCTCTCATCCTCACACTATGGCAAAGCCTTGTGTGGTTTGTGGAATGGGGAAATAATATCGGAGGGGATCCATTTCACTTTTCCAGGTAAATATCCTTCTCCAGAGTTTTCACATTAGGGGGTTGGGGGGGTGTCCTCACCCCTGTGTAAGCTCTGAGCAGAGTCATTGTAGCTGATGACTGAACACACACAGTGGGCAATAAAGATTGCCTGCTACTTGGGAAGGCACGCCCATTGCTTTCCTCTTCAAAGGGAAAAGTGCGGGTTTACTTACAGCTTTGAGCAAGAGAATGCCAGTCTGCTGTGGTTTTTATGAAGCTTTTATTTTTCTGTGGCAGGGAGGATGACTGGGTTCAGCAGTTGTGGACTTAGTTCCTCCCAGACCAGATTGTGATGGATGTGAGCTGGAATCTACCTGGATACCCTGACAAGGATGGATCGTAGAACCTACTGCTGTGTGAGACCATCAGCAAGTCCTGCAGCCAGAACCGGGCTCCTTTGGTTACCGATCCATTCTTTGATATGCATACAGGCATTGCCGAGCTTATAGGTAAGTTTTAGAAGCCAAGACATGAAACTTTATTTACATTACAAAATCCCTCTTAGTTTGTACCTGTTAAGATCTCTTGTGAGATAATCGGTATGCTATGGTCCAATTAGCAAGATCTGTTCCCGTTACTGCAAGAGGACTGACCGTCCCAATGGTGCAAGTCCTTTGCAGACTAGCTGCCATTCATTAGTTTTAGCACCGGTGTTTTCCAAAGTTGGCATGTCTCAAACAAAGCAGTTTGGTAGAAATTGCAGCTTGCAACGTTTGTCCCGGGGAAAGGGTCCAATAAAAGAAATTTCCTGAAATATTTAGCTGTAGTGTTTAACCGTGGTCCCAGCACCCTATAGCAGAAATACTGCTACAGGGTGGAAAGGGTGCGCAAAATCACGTGTATTTATATGCGTGATTTTGAATTTGCGGGTAGGGGGCGCACGCAGCCTCTGCTGTAAATCCCCCGGTCCCAGCCAATGATTCCCCGCCGGCACATGGACGGGGTAGAGACCTGTATGTGAACAACACAGATCCCTCCCCTGTCAGCTCCTGCTCACTGCTTTGTATGGCTCTGCATAGCAGAGCCATACAAAGCAGTGTGCTTACAGTGTAAAGCACACACACAGTGAAACAGCACACCGTTAACCCTTTGATCGCCCCACGTTAACCCCTTCCTGCCAAGTGCCATTAGTACAGTGTCAGTGCTTTTTATTATACAGTATTTATATAGCGCCAACAGTTAGCTCAGCTCTGTACATTACATTGGGAGACAATACATGAGACAGTACAATAACAATACAGTGCGATTCACGAGGGGTACGAGGGCCTTGCTCCTTGGAGCTTACAATCTAGGAGGGAGGGGATAGTGGTACGGGAGGAAAAGCTGTGGGGGATGGAGTGGTAGGAAGAGTGGAGGAGATCTGCAGTTAGCAGAGGGTGGGGTAGGCTTCCTTGAAGAGTTGGGTTTTTAGGGTGCGCCTAAAGGAGAGGAGAGTGGGTGATAGTCTGATGGATTGGGGTAGGGAGTTCCAGAGGATGGGTGATGCCCTGGAGAAGTCCTGGAGGCGGGCATGGGAGGAGGAGATCAGGGAACTAGAGAGTAGGAGGTCTTGTGAAGAGCAGAGAGTGGGTTTTGGGTGGTATTTGGATATCAGATCGGTGATGTAGTTTGGGGCAGTGTTATGGACAGCTTTGTACGTCAGTGTTAGCAGTTTGAAGTTGATCCGTTGGGCAATCGGAAGCCAGTGGAGGGATTGGCAGAGGGGGGTGGCGGAAATGGAGCGGTTGGTAAGGTGAATGAGTCTGGCCGCTGTATTCAGGATCGACTGAAGTGGGGATAGCCTGTGGTGAGGCAGGCCAGTGAGAAGGGAGTTAGCACTGATCGCTGTATTTGTGTCATTGGGGGTGTCAGTGGCAGTCAGTCAGTCGTCCCAACATACCCCCCCACCCCCCAGTGTCAGAATGCCCCCCGCAGTCCTGCTTTCAGTTGCTGATCGCCGCCATTACTAGTATTAGAAAAAAATTCCAGTATATGTACCGCCATTTGTAGACACTATAACGTAAAAGTAAACCAATTAATTTACATGTATTGGGATTTTTTTTAGCAGCACGATACATTTTGGCCCTAATTTATGACGGAATTTGATTTTTAAAAAAGATTTTTTTACTGGACATGTTTAATAGCAAAAAGTCAAAATTGGAATTTTTTTTTTTATAGCATAAGAAATAAAAACCGCAGAGGCGATCAAATACCACCGAAAGAAAGCTCCATTTGTGTGGAAAAAAGGACATATATTTCATTTGAGTGCAGCGTTGCATGACCACGCAATTGTCAGTTAAAATAATGCAGTGCCATATTGTAAAAAATGGGCTGGTCAGGACGGGGTAAATCCTCTGGAGGGCAAGTGGTTAAAGTGATTGTAAAGGAAGATTTTTAATTTTTTAAAATAACAAACATGGTGGTTTTTTTTCACAGAGCAGCCCCGATCCTCCTCTTCTCAGGTCCCTCACTGGCACTGCTGGCCCCTCCCTCCTGCCAAGTGCCCCCATAGCAAGCAGCTTGCTATGGGGTCTCCTGAGCTGCTTCTCTGTGTGTCCATTTACACACAGCCGTGGCTCGGCCTCTCCCCCTGCTCTCTCCTTATTGGCTGTTATATACAGTAGCGGGAGCCTATGGCTCCCACTGCTGTGTCAGCCATTGAGGAGGAAGAGAACTGGGCCAGTCGAGGCTGTCTTGCACATCGCTGGATCCAGATGGGGCTCAGGTAAAAAGAGTTTTGCCTATAGTTCTACTTTAACAACTTGCCCTCCAGAGGATTTACCCCCCTTCCAGACCAGGCCATTTTTTGCGATACGACCCTGCGTTACTTTATCTGACAATTGTGCGGTCATGCAACGGTGCACCCAAATGAAATTTACTTCTTTTTTTTTTCCCTCACAAATAAAGCTTTCTTTCGGTAGTTTTTGATCTCCTTCACGTTTTTTATCTTTTGACCTATGAACAAAAAAGAACGACAATTTTGAAAAATACCTATATATTTTTTACTTTTTGCTATTAAACATGTCTAGTAAAAAAAAATTGTCTTTGCTAAAAAAAAAAAAAAAAAAAAACACCCAATACATGTAAATTAATTGGCTCATGTGAAAGTTATAGCGTCTTCAAATAGCAGTATAGATACTGAAATTTTAATTTTTTTATACTAGTAATGGTGGTGATCAGCAAATTTGCAGGACTGTGGCGGGCAGTCTGACACTGCGGGGCAAACTGTGCTTGGTGTCACTGATATCCCCAATGACACTAATACAGTGATCGGTGCTAATAAAACGCACTGACACTGTACTAATGACACTGAGCAGGAAGGGGTTAACTGTGCTGTCTTACTGTATGTGCTGTTTGTGTTTTTCTAGTATCACATTAACAGGCTTTGGAAGGTGAGAATAAGAGCAGCAAGTAGTGTGCAGGGGTGTGGAAACTATTTTTAAAAACTTCTTGCCCATAGACACGGTCCCAGTCTACTTGTCCCACATGACAATCTACTTCTCCTAATCAAAAAAAATAATTTGAACTAAAAGCATATTTAAATCTGAGGTGCTTTTCGGAAGGTCTGGGGCTTTTAAAAACGAAAGGGGCTTTATGGTGAACTAAATAAAACATTGCGCTTTTTATCTTCTTCTCGAGGAGGGGAGAGACCTTGCAGTGTGATGAGCACAGATTGGGTGTTCGTCAGGAAAGAGAAGTGTCGGGCTCTTTTAATGCTCAGCCGAAGCGCATCTACTGAGCGAGTAAATGAGGCACCGGGCCCGGTGAGGAAATAAAACCTTTACTCTTTCAGGTTCTTCTCACAAGGAAGCACTTGGGTGCTCCGTACAATCACATGCTGAGCAGCCAAATCAAGCTCTGGTGTCCGTTCCATTAACGGATAAATCCACCTTTAAAAATAAATAAATACACATTTTTTGCAGGTAAAAAAAATACATTTACTGTTTTTTTCCCCTGGAAAGCATTGCAGCAGTGATCAACAGATCGCAGGTGTAATGCAGGACTCCTGCAGACTGTCAGTGTAAGCTGTACATCATACAGGCAGACCGTTTCACACTGACAGGCTAAATCGATGAACTACCAGAGCGCTCAGCAGTGCCATGGTGGTTCATTGAGAACTACAAGCCGACATCCACAAAGGATGTCAGTACTTGCAGTTGATTAATTCACAGAACTCTATGAATGAATGATGTGGCCATGCGAGGCTCCACCCACATGGCCACGCTCTTTTAAAAATGACATAGCTGGTACAGGGAACTTCTCCTCGTACTGCTATCACACACTAAGCTGCTGCAGGAGCCGGAACATTGTTACGTGTTCCACTCTAAAAATGATAATACCAAAAAGGTCTAAAATTCAAAATTTTAGGGCAAGCAAATGCAATAAATTGCCCAAGTTTTTGGTAAAATATAAAAGACGAGGTTGCACCGAGTAAATAAATACCCAACATGTCAAACCATAAATTTGTGTGCGCCCGTGAAATGGCGACAAACTTCAGTATCCTATATTTTCTGTAGGCGACGCTTCAAAGGCCCCTACAGCTCATCAGTTTAGTGTTACGGAGGAGGTCTTGTGCTAGAATCATTGCTGTCACTCCGGCTTGTGCGGCGATATGTAACCTTTGTATCGCAATCGGCTGTTTCACGCGTAGGTTCCCCGACACGTGCGTTTACATTCGCATGTATGAAAGTACATCTATTGTTTTTTTTTAAAGATGAAAAGGTGAACGTATCCTTTAAAATAGCTGACAGATTTGCTTTAACCGCATTCCCGCCACCCTATAGCAGATATACTGCTGCACGGCAACAGGGGTGCGCAATATCAGTGGTATATACATGATTTTGCATTTCCGGGTAGGGAGCGCACGGGCGCCCTACCCGCACCGCCATTCGTGGCTGTAAATCACCAGGTTCCGGCCGATGAGTACTCACCGGTGCCCAGTGATTGCCAAGCATCTCGGACGGGGGGAGAGAACTGTTTGTAAACAAAACAGTTCTCCTCCCTGTCAGCTCGTGCACACTACTTTGCATGGCTGTGCGCACAGCCATGCAAAACAGTGTGCTTACAGTGAAGAGCACACACAGCCCATTCTAAAAACAGCACACAGCTAACCCTTTGATCGCCTCACGTGTTAACCCCTTCCTGCCCAGTGCCATTAGTACAGTGTCAGTGCTTTTTATTAGCACTGCTCACTGTATTGGAGTCACTGGGGATGTCAGTGACACCAAGTTTGTTCCCCCCAGTGTCAGAATCCCCGCCACAGTCCCGTTATAAGTCGCTGATCGCTGCCATTTCTAGTAAAATAAATAAATGCCCGTATATATACCGCCTTTTGTGAACGCTATAACTTTAACGTAAACCAATTAATTTACATATATGGGGATTTTTTTCTAGCAAAGACATGTAGCAGAATACATTTTGGCCTAAATTTATGACGAAATTTTGATTTTTACATTTTATTTACTGAACGTGTTTAATAGCAAAAATAAAAAAATATAGTTTTTGTTTTTCTCAAACTTTTCGGTCTTTTTTTTATAGCGCAAAAAATAACCGCACAGGCAATCAAATACCACCGAAAGAAAGCTATTCGTGGGGAAAAAGGACGTAAATTTCATGACTGCGCAATTGTCAGTTAAAGTAACGCAGCGCCGTAGCACAATAAATGGCCTGGTCGGGGTAAATCCTCTGGAGGGCAAGTGGTTAATGGACGCACACAGCTGGGGAGTATTCTGTTTACCAATATTCGGCTTTCAGCTTTGTAAGGATTTTTTCCAAATCTAAAATGTGTAGAAAAGCAGATACATTTTTTTAGCTCTTCTTTTTTTGTTTGTTTTTTTGCTGCTGCTGTGAGCTAAAGACTGACTGCCAGCATTACGCTGATTTTAGGTTGGAAACCTCTTTTTGTTCCTTATTATGTGAAAGCTGACTAATGATTGTGTAACCGTTTCATAATTATTCTACTTTTGTATCACTAAATATTGCTGGGAAATGATTGGCTGGAAAATTAAGACTAATCATTTCATTTTATTACTTTTCTTTACCCTCTCACAACCAGAGGACCTTTGTGCCCATGCTCCCTCAGCTTGACAGCTTTTCTGTTTCCAGATTTTTATTGGCAATTAAATGTACAAATGATACGAACATAGCACCCAAGACTTTATCAGTAGGTAATTTAAAGAGTAACTTCACTGTTGTTGAGAATAAAACCAGCTGATGCCAAAAATATGACTTGTATCTTAGTGCCGATTCCTGGGAAAATCAGTGAGCCAATCACACAAGCAGGAAATGACATTTCTGGGGGATGTTCTGTACACCATCTGTGTACAGAACGCCTCCAGGTAGTTATATTGTTTTGCATTTTACAGAAATCTACAACGCTGCAGATTGAAAGGTAAGGTAATTTTTAATAACACTCAATTACAATATGACATTGATCGGCATTGTACATGCTATGCGTACAATGTGTACACGTGCTATGTGTACAATACCCATGAAAGTGGAGTTACCCTTTAAGTGCAAAAGGTATTTTCGTGTACAACATCATTTTTTGTACTGAGGTCTGGTTTGATATTTCTCATATCAATAGCTGCGCCGTACACTTTTTACGCAGGTTGAATGCTCACCAAAATGATATACTCTAATGAACATGTTTCTTTAATCAGGTGCATATGATAACCCAGGTAAATGCAGAAGGAAGGTCGAATAGAGAAAGAAAAGGAAGAGAAGAGAGAGAAAGCTAGAAGAAGAATATCAGGACATGCGGGTAATCTAGAGTTTTGTTCCGTGTCCATCTCCCCTGCCCTTTGTTGGAACTTGGCTGATTGTCTGTCTGCTGAAATATAACTTATCCAAGGGTCCCATGATCTTTTGAATAAATGTAGTTTATCATTCAATGTGGCAGATAGCTTTTTATGCACCATTTGCCATGACATTTTAGCGTTCATTACTGAAAAGAGGATGGACAAAAGACATCCAGGACCTGGTGACTGCTATTCTGGCCGCTAGGAATGTAAACAAGACCAATATTTTGGAATGCTTTGGTGCCTCCTCTATTGGTTGGTTAAGTAGGGCCTGTAATAGGGACTTCTTAAAATTGACAAGGATCAAAGAAAACAAAATTGTATACACAAATCCCAAACCTTTGACCTTTGGGCATGTCCTCCAAAATGTGGTGTTCTGCGTCCCTTTACCCACATTAGGGGAGGTGCCTGCGACATAAGCAGCAAGTCTGGTAGGTACCACGTACAAAGTAAATTTGACAGCTTTTAACTCAAACCAAACATAATTGGGGTGTTCTGCAACTAGAAAATGGAGGAGGGTTTTTTTTTTGTCCCCAGTGCACAAATGACCTCTTACTTTTTGTTTTACTGGGCTCCAGGCCGGCTTCAAACCTGTGCACCGTTTTAACGCAGGTTGCGTGGAGGACCTATTTAGATCTATGCATGTGGGCAGAGCTACTTTATTTTTTTTCGCAGTGTTGGGTGCATTATCATGGGTCAGCCTGTGTTTCCTGCTGTTCCTGGAAATTTCTGGAACTTGAAGTGGATGGGGGTAAAAGCCCCTTTTTCCACAGGCTTTCCAGAAAGCTTCATTGATCAGTTTTCAGGCGGACCTGATCAAAAGCTCCATGTAGCTTTATGGTCAGGTGAATGTAAACGGACGTGGCCATTTACATCTGTCTACGCCTGAGTCCATTCAGGTTCTGAATAAAACAGAACAGGCTTTGTCCTTTGCAGTTTTTCTGCATCTAAATGTGACTTATCAGAGTTAGTCTGATGTAAACGGACACAAATCCACTTCCAGCTGCCCATAGAGCCATCACGGGTCCAGAGATGTCTGCTGTCAAAGTGCGGACAGAGACTGAATGGGCACGGATGTCACAAAACTGACACAGACTGAATGGGGCTGACGAAGCCTGTGTGAGAGGACCCGAGCAGCATTGACCAAGGTTTGTCGATACTTGCTGCAACTGTATCCGAACACATTTTATGCATTTTGATGCATTACCATTGCCTTCTATGGCCCTCTGAAAACACTAAAAACTGAAAAAAGGGCATGTCGTAATTTCCAATACAAACCAAACTGCAAGAAAGCTGGATACACGCTACAGTTTAAATGGGCCCTAAGGCAGCCCTAACACAGAAGAAACCATCCCTGTAGCTTTTTTAGGGGAGCACCACATGCAACACACGGTAATTAAAAATAAATGGCTTCCCACACAATAATGCATGCCTAGTGCGATACCACCAATTATTCTTCCCTCTAGCTCAAGGCCACTTTCACCGCAGCCCCCACGTCTGGTCACAGAGCTTGCACTGCTTAGGTTGCTTTCACACTGATTTGTTTTCCTTCCATTTTTGCATAAAAAAAACAAACTGCATAACCAATAAATCCTATGGAACTCTTCACAGTGGTCAGTTGGGGGTCCTTTGCATTGTTAAAAGTTGTGCTTGCTGCATTTTTGGTGCATGTGTGGTGTGGTAAGAAAAATGCATCAAACAACCCCCCCCCCCCAGCTTAACTGGCAATGGCGCTGTCATGCAACGCTGAACGCAAACGAAATTTACATCCTTTTTTTCCCCCAACAAGTAGAGCTTTCTTTTGGTGGTATTTGATCGCTTCTGCATTTTTTATTTTGCGCGCTATAAACATAAAAAGACCAACAATTTTGGGGAAAAAATATTTTTAACATTTTGCTATTAAACATGTCCAGTAAAAAATGTAAAATATCAAATTTCGTCATAATTTAGGCCAAAATGTATTCTGCTACATAAATATATATAAGGTGCGGAGCTAAACAGTTCAACCAATACTGAAAGCTCATTATATAAAATATGCCAAGATCAGGGGCGGACTGAGAACTCATGGGGCCTCGGGCAATAGGGGATCATGGGGCCCCTGTGTCCTTGCCCAAACTCAAAAAAGACTATGAAAAGGTACTAGGGGCATCTCATGGGGCCCCCTACTGACCCCGGGCTCTCGGGCAGTGCCCGAGTTTCCAAATGGTCAGTCCGCCCCTGGCCAAGATTAATAAAACCATAAAAATCATCATAAGAATAAAGTGACTTGTGACAAAGTGCCAAAAATTCCGATGTATTCAGTGACTTTGGTGATCTCATATAGTCCGTCACAGCAGCCCTGCACTCTCCGACTGGTAGGAAGGAAGAATTGATCGTGGCTGTCGGGGAGGACTCTGTATCTATCGCCATCCTCATGGTGGAGGTGCAGCTATCAACAACCCACAGAGCTGTATGTAAGGGGAGACTGAGCCATATTGCCAGAAGGAGAGAGCGGTGAGGGGAATACCTGACCAGACCAGATCCATCCATACAGGAGCCTTCAGTGTATCCATAAGAGAATATTGTCTCTAAATGCGCAGATTAACTGTGCATCTGGTGAGTGCGCAGCCTTTACATAATACCAGTCATTTCACCACAGTCTGGATGGAGCACCTATTACTGGAGATAATTTGATCTCCCATACTCTTAATTGGGACAATTACTCTATATTAACACTACTGGTCACTCTAACAGTGACGGACTATATGAGATTACGAAAGTCACTGAATACATATGAATGTTTGGCACTTTGTCACAAGTCACTTTATTCTTATGATGATTTTTATGGTTTTATTAATCTTGGCATATTTTATATATTGAGCATTCATTATTGGTTGAACTGTTTAGCGCCGCACCTTATATATATTTAAGTCTTGAGAGGTTATTTGGTATCCTTTTTGTGCTTTGGCTGCTTTTTTGCTTTTAGCGTTCACTTCCTCTTTTTATGATTGTATTCTGCTACATGTCTTTGTTAAACAAAATCCCAATACGTGTAAATTAATTGGTTTACGTAATTTTTTTTTACTAGTACTGGCAGCGATCAGCGACTTATAGCGGGACTGCGGAGGGCATTCTGACACTGACATCCCCAGTGACACCAATACAGTGATCAGTGCTAACACAAAAGCACTGACACTGTACTATTGGCACTGGTAGGCAGGAAGGCGTTAACGTGGGGCAATCAAAGGGCTAACTGTGTGCTGTTTTACTGTGTGGGCTGTGTGTGTTTCATTGTAAGCACGCTGCTTTGTATGGCTTTGCTATGCAGAGCCGTACAAAGCAGTGTGCAGCAGCTGACGGGAGAGAACTGTGTTGTTTATACACAGGTCTCTCCACTGTCGGAGATACTCCGTGATCACTGGATACCGGCGAGAACTGCCTGGCCCGGACCCAACGATTGACAGCCGAGGCCGTGAATGGCTGCGTGGGTAGGGCGCACGTGCGTCTCCTACCCGGAACTGCAATATCATGTATATATACGTGATTTTGCACACCTGTGCCGCCCTGTAGCAATATATTTGCTTAAGAATATATTGACACCCACAGCAGCTCTCAAAGGCGTCGCGTTTTGAACGCGAAGAACTCTCCTTTCCCCCAACACATTCTGGTATAAACCAGCCCGGAGGGTAATTTTTCAATTTTAGAACTGCACCTTTTCCAGACTTTATGGCTTCACACACACGGCTGCCACAGGAGGTAAAAACAGGTGGCTGAGACGCCACATGCAACCCATTCAGGTAAACGGGCCCATGCCACAACTCAATCACTTGGCTTGTGGTGTGATATTTACATACAAGATTTCCATTTGACTGGCAATAAAGGTGGGTTTAGTTGCTGGCAATATCACCTGCTGAATGTCTGGCAGCCACTGCTCTACCAGCCTCTGAAAAGCAAGTCACCTCACAACGCTTTGCAAAGGCATGGGTTATTTACCAGTAAAATCCGCCTAATGTGACTCATTCAAGTGAATAGGTCCAAGCTGCAACCGTGTGCAATGTACACGGTTGCAGCGCGGTGGTGCAGACTTTTTAGGGGTTAAAACAGGCCATGAGGATGCCTGCCCCTGTCGCCTGTAAAATATACTCTGAAAAGCGATCCACCACTCTTCAGAGTGCTACAAGCCCTTAAGTAAAGAACAGTTGTAATTTTCGTTTTATCAGTGCTGTCATTAGGAAGGTTTCCCTTCACTTCCTGTCCTGTAGACTCAGCAGGAAGTGAAAGGATAGCTTTCGCTTCTGCCCTCTGAAAAATAATTCACTGTGCAAGGCTTTTCAAAGGGGCAACAAGAGCTTCTATTTTTCACCTCATTTATGTATACAGAATAGATATATATGTCTATTAATGACATCCCGTGTAATAACCGGAACTGGAAATACCACAATGTGTAAAGTGTGGCTTAGGTGTTAGAAAATAGTTTTCCTCATGTAGTTGTATGTTATTGTATATACTATTATTTGACTAGATAATGTGTGTAATAGTTACCTTTAGTTTCGGATTAATTTCTAAGTAAGTGACAATGTACCTCTAAATAGTAAGTTACTTTACCTGAAGGTATGTTAGGGTTTGTTAAAAGATCTGGAAAGTGACATAAATAGCATGTAATGTTAATACTAAATTACTGAACAAAGAATTGAGCTCGGCCCATTACAGTGAATGTAGCTCCTTAAAAAAGAGGACTTTTTGAACGGTGGAATAAACAGCACAATATATGGAGAATGTTGTATAGAACATTGAATAATGGTGGCAAAGTCTACATTAGAGTCAAAGTATGCCTCAATTTCTTTTTCTCTTTCCGTTTTCTTGTTTCTCCCTTCTTTTTATGAGAGAAAACAGAATAGCTGGATATCGTGTGATATGTATAAATGGGGTTGTGTAAAGTAAAAAGTAACCAGTAATGTGTTGCTCTCAGGTGGAGATTTACAAACTGGTATTAGAGAGGGCAATATATAGGAGGCAAGGCAGTTATAATAGACTTCTTAGGTGACGGATATGTACAGTATAAATTATTATTGTTATTAGATGTTTTAGCTGTTTTCTGATTGTAGTATTTATAGTAGTTGATGCTTTGAAATAAATATGAATATAAAGTATACCAGTATAATAATTTTTTTTTCTCAAAACATCAACTGCTATAACTTCTGCAAGCAGAAACCAGCGAAAATATTTATTATTATTAATAATAATAATAAAAACAATACCAGTGTATTTTTTTTTTTCAACACTTGCCCTCCTGAGGATTGACCCCCATTCCTGACCAGGCCTTTTTTTTGCTTTTTGGCGTTGCACTGCTTCAACTGATAATTGCGCGGTTATGCAATGCTGCACCCAAATGAAATGTACATCCTTTTTTTCACACAAATAGAGCTTTCTTTCGGTGGTATTTTTGCTCTATAAACAAAAAAATTTTGAAAAAAAAAATATTTCTACTTTCAGCTATAAAAAATATATCGTAAACTCAAAGTTAGTCAAAAAATTTAGGCCAATCTGTATTCTGCTAAATGTCTTTGGTAAAAAATAAAAATCCCAATAAGTGTATATTGATTGCTTTGTGTGAAAGTTATAGTGTCTACAAACTATGGTATAGATACTGTAATTTATGCAATTTTTTGCTATACAGCGCTGCACTAGTTTAACTGACAATTGCGTGGTTATGCAAAGCTGTGCCCAAACAAAATGTATGTCCTTTCTTTCACACGAATAGAGCTTTCTTTCAGTGGTATTTGATCACCTGTGCGCTTTTTATTTTTTGCGCTATAAAAAATAAAATGCGAAAAAAAAACCAGTATTTTCTCTTTTCTGTCAAAAAATATCCAAAAAACTAAAAAATTTCATCAGAAATTTGGGCCAAAATATATTCTGCTACATGTTTTTGGTAAAAAAAATCCCAATAGGTGTATATTGATTGCTTTGTGTGAAAGTTATAGCATCTACAAACTATGGTATAGATAATTTGAAATTTACACAGTTTTTACTTTCTGACTGCCTATCACATTTCTTGAGGTGCTAAAATACCAGGATAGTCCAACACCCCCAAATGACCCCTTTTCGGAAATTAGACACCCTAAGCTATCTGCTGAGAGGCATATGAGTCAATGGAAATTTTTTTTTCACACAAGTTTTTATGACAAAAACAGTTTTTTTTTTCTACAAAGTTGTCTCTTAAATGATATATTGCTCACAAAAGCCATGGGTATATGTTGAATTACACCCCAAAATACATTCTGCTACTTCTACTGAGTATGGGGATTCCACATGTGTGAGACTTTTTGGGAGCTTAGCCACATACAGGAGCCTGAAATCCAATGACCACTTTGAAAGCCTGAAGGTGTGTAACTTCTTCATTTCACTTCCTCACTACCTATCACAGTTTTGGAGGCCCTGAAATGCCAGGATAGCACCAACCCCCCCCCCCCCCCCCAAATGACCCCTTTTTGGAAAGTAGACACTCCAAGGAATTTAAAAAGAGGCATGGTGAGTATTTTGCAGATCTAGTTTTTTCTCACAAGGTTTTGAAATATAAAAAAAGAAAAGAAAAAATATGTTTTGGTTTTCTTTCTTTATTTTCCAAAAACCTGTGGCAATAAACGAGATCTGCAAAATGATTCACCATGTTTCTTATCAAATTCTTTGGGGTGTCTACTTTCCAAAAATGAGTCATTTGGGGGGTTTGGTTCTATTCTGGCATTTCAGGGCCTCCAACACTGTGATAAGTAGTCAGGAAGTGTAGTGAGGAAATAAAGCCCTTTAAAAGCCTGAAGGTGCTTATTGGATTTTGGGTTCCTGTACTTGACTAGACTACCAACAAATATCTCACATGTGGTACCCCCATGCTCGGGACAAGTAGCAGAATGTATTTTGGGGAGTAATTCCACATATACCTATGGCATGTGTGAGCAATAAATTATTAAAATGACAATTACGGTCAGGTCCATCAATATTGGGACATTTTATTTATTTATTTATTTATCGTGTTTATATAGCGCCAAAAGGTTTGCTCAGCGCTGTACAATAGGGGGGGACAATACATGAAACAGAACAGTAACATCAAACAGTACACAAGGGGTTAGAGGGCCCTACTCTTTCGAGCTTACAATCTAGGAGGGAGGGGGTAGAGGCACCGGAGGAAGCGGCTGTGGGGGATGAAGTGGTAGGAGGAGGGAAGGGCAGCGGCTGTTAGGTGAGGGTGGGGTAGGCTTCCCTGAAGAGGTGGGTTTTCAGGGAGCGCCTGAAGGTGAGGAGGGACGGTGACAGTCTGATGGATTGGGGTAGTGAGTTCCAGAGGATGG
Organism: Staurois parvus; assembly: GCF_062004578.1. NCBI lineage: Eukaryota > Metazoa > Chordata > Amphibia > Anura > Ranidae > Staurois > Staurois parvus. Next base: position 62,343 of record NW_028319712.1, on the reverse strand, counting down.
GGGAGGACCTGGAGAAGTCTTGCAGTCGTGCGTGGGAGGAGGAGACCAGGGAGCAAGATAGAAGAAGGTCCTGGGACATGGACACAATTCTAACATTTTTGGCTCTATACACCACCACAATGGATTTGAAATGAAACAAACAAGATGTGCTTTAATTGCAGACTGTCAGCTTTAATTTGAGGGTATTTACATCCAAATCAGGTGAACGGTGTAGGAATTACAACACTTTGCATATGTGCCTCCCACTTGCTAAGGGACCAAAAGTAATGGGACAGAATAATAATCATAAATCAAACTTTCACTTTTTAATACTTGGTTGCAAATCCTTTGCAGTTAATTACAGCCTGAAGTCTGGAACGCATAGACATCACCAGACGCTGGGTTTCATCCCTGGTGATGCTCTGCCAGGCCTCTACTGCAACTGTCTTCAGTTCCTGCTTGTTCTTGGGGCATTTTCCCTTCAGTTTTGTCTTCAGCAAGTGAAATGCATGCTCAATCGGATTCAGGTCAGGTGATTGACTTGGCCAATGGATAACATTCCACTTCTTTCCCTTAAAAAACTCTTTGGTTGTTTTTGCAGTATGCTTTGGGTCATTGTCCATCTGCACTGTGAAGTGGCGTCCAATGAGTTCTGAAGCATTTGGCTGAATATGAGCAGATAATATTGCTCGAAACACTTCAGAATTCATCCTGCTGCTTTTGTCAGCAGTCACATCATCAATAAATACAAGAGAACCAGTTCCATTGGCAGCCATGCATGCCCACGCCATGACTCTACCATCACCATGCTTCACTGATGAGGTGGTATGCTTAGGATCATGAGCAGTTCCTTTCCTTCTCCATACTCTTCTCTTCCCATCACTCTGGTACAAGTTGATCTTGGTCTCATCTGTCCATAGGATGTTGTTCCAGAACTGTGAAGGCTTTTTTAGATGTTGTTTGGCAAACTCTAATCTGGCCTTCCTGTTTTTGAGGCTCACCAATGGTTTACATCTTGTGGTGAACCCTCTGTATTCACTCTGGTGAAGTCTTCTCTTGATTGTTGACTTTCACACACATACACCTACCTCCTGGAGAGTGTTCTTGATCTGACCAACTGTTGTGAAGGGTGTTTTCTTCACCAGGGAAAGAATTCTCTGGTCATCCAGCACAGTTGTTTTCAGTGGTCTTCCAGGTTTTTTGGTGTTGCTGAGCTCACCGGTGCATTCCTTCTTTTTAAGAATGTTCCAAACAGTTGTTTTGGCCACGTCTAATGTTTTTGCTATCTCTCTGATGGGTTTGTTTTTTCAGCCTAATGATGGCTTGCTTCACTGATAGTGATAGCTCTTTGGATCTCATCTTGAGAGTTTACAGCAACAGATTCTAAATGCGAATGTGCCTTCCACAGGTCAGATGAATACTAACAGGTTCTTGTCTAGTGGTATGTCACACAAGGGGACATTTTTGATGTCTTCAAGCATTCCTGTTTATTTTTAAAGTGTTACTAAACTCCGGACCCTGCATTCACTACATGTGGTCTCCCACAGTACACAGAGCGTGGAAATGCAATTATTTTTGTAAATATAAACTGCTAAATACCTTTTCTTTTAGAGCAGTCATGTGACTTTTATCAGTATCCAGCCAAGCACTGGTTAAAGCTTATAGGAGGAGTTTTCTTTAGGCTCTAGGAGGTTTCAAGACCCCTGACCCTCTGTCTAGACAGTGCTGATTGGCTCTCTGTTTATCGCATGCACTTTCCCAAGAAAAAAAAAAATCTCTAGCAATACACACCAAGCTGAGCATGTGCAGAGAGACTCCACAAAATATGTCTTATCAGGAGATAAGAGGGGAACACTGGAAGAAGGGGAGGATCAGAAAAGTAAGGATCAAACAGCCTTTTTACACAATGCAGAGGATTAACCCCTTAGGCTCCACAGTGAGTGTAACAAGCAAACTTTACTGCATATACAGACTGATTATACTGTTGGGGGTTTACTAACACTTTAAGTCAATTTAGCACAATTTCTGTTAATATTATGCAATTTAAAGAGTTGTAATGTATAAGAAACTATACATAAAGCAGACGTGGGTAAGCAGGTTTATTTAAATTCATTTATTTTTTCATAGAAATGTATTAAATTGCCCACCCATGTAGACAGTGCCTTTAGTTGTATATAAGCTCTTCCAGGTTTCCTCAATCTGTATTGAAATGTAGGATTCGATCCCAGGACTCCCTGTGGGAAAGACTGGTCCTCTTTACCTTTTACAACGTTACACAGCAGGGAGGGAAACAAGGTATTTAAGAAATCTGTTGAATTATGTGGATGGGTAGAGGGTAGATGTAGGGAAGCTAAAAATGAGCTTGAAAAACACCAGATTGAAAACATAAAGCAGAAGGTCCATTCTATTGAAAGCCCACCTCCAAATCATTTCCAAAAGTGTCTGAATAATAAAAAAAAGCTTGCCTTGGCCCCAGCTTCTGAAGCACAGATGATGTCCCATTCACATCCAAACTCCTCGAGCGCTTAGTCTACACTCGCCTAAGCTCTCGCCTCAACGACAACAACCTCCTCGATCCCCTACAGTCCGGCTTCCGTCCCCTACACTCCACCGAAACTGCCTTACTCAAACCCTCCAACGACCTTCTAACCGCCAAAGCTAATGGCCACTATTCAGTGCTCCTACTCCTTGACCTCTCCGTGGCCTTTGACACAGTCGACCACCCCCTCCTCCTCAAAAAACTACACTCCCACGGCCTCAGAGATTCCGCTCTCTCCTGGCTCTCCTCCTATCTCTCCCAACGCTCTTTCAGAGTTACTTATAACGCTACCACCTCCCCCTCACTCCCCCTCTCTGTTGGGGTCCCTCAAGGCTCCGTCCTCGAGCCCCTTCTCTTCTCCATCTACACCTCCTCCCTTGGCCAACTCATGCACTCTCACGGCTTCAACTACCACCTCTATGCCGATGACACACAAATCTATCTCTTAACCCCTCGCCTCACCCCATCAGTCTCCGCCTGAATCACAAACCTAGTGAACGACATATCAGACTGGATGTCGCTCCACTTCCTTAAACTGAACTTCTCCAAAACCGAGCTCCTAGTCTTCCCCCAGCCCACCCCCCCCCATTGACTTCTCCATCATGTCCAACAATGCCACTATCAGGCCCGCCCTGCAGGCCCGAGTACTTGGTGTCATTCTGGACTCCAACTTTCCTTCCAGCCCCAAGTCCAATCATTAACAAACTCATGCAGACTCCACCTCCGCAACATCGCCAAAATCTGCATGTTCCTAACCCCGGAAACCACTAAGCAGCTCATCCACTCCCTCAATCCTAACACTGACGTACAAAGCTGTCCACCATACTGCCCCAAATAACATCACCGACCTAATATCCATGTACCACCCAACACGCACACTCTGCTCCTCACAAGACCTCCTTCTCTCTAGTACCCTGGTCTCCTCCTCCCATGCCCGCCTCCAGGATTTCTCCAGGGTGTCACCCATCCTCTGGAACTCCCTGCCCCAACCCATCAGACTATCACCTAGTCTCCTCTCCTTTAGGCGTACCCTGAAAACCCACCTCTTCAGGGAAGCCTACCCCACCCCCTGCTAATTTGCTGACCTCCTCCACTCTTCCTACCACTCCATCCCCCACAGCTATCTCCTCCTGTACCACTATCCCCTCCCTCCTAGATTGTAAGCTCGAAAAAGCAGGGCCCTCGAACCCCTCGTGTATCGCACTGTATTGTTATTGTACTGTCGCATGTTCTGTAACCCATTGTAATGTACTACGCCGAGCGAACTGTTGGCGCTTTATAAATACTGTATAATAATAATGTCACCATACCTACCTCCTCGAATAGCTGCCTTCTCGCAAGATTTCGAGCTCCCAGCTATCTCAGGAAGCACCAGACATGGTGACATCATCCACACCTTCTGGACGCATCTAAAGCTGGGGCAAAGGTATTTTTTTTTCTTATTTTAGCAACAGCAATATTTTGGGATCATCTTTGTCGGCAATTTGACTAAATAAGCAGATCTTGTTATTTTAAATGCAAGATCTGCTTTAAGGCTGGGTTCACACCTATGCACGTTGCATTTGAGTAGTTTCTGTATTGCGTTTTTGCACCTGTGTTTTTTTTGTTTTTGTTGCAGATTTAAAACGCAAAACGCATCAAAAACACAATACATGCTTTTCTGCAGCATTTCCATTGAAGTCTATAGAACCAAAACTGCAACTTTTTGTGTTAAAAAACATTCCTGACCCTTTCCAAAAAACGCATCGGGTGAAAACATGCAGATGTGAACCTGTCCCATAGGAAATCATATTAAATAGACTGTACTGTGTTTCTGCAAAACGCTGTAGAAAACGCTTAGGTGTGAACCTAGGGTAAATGTAGCCAAGAAATATGGTCTCCTACTCTGCCAGACAAAGATGTGATGTGGAGCAGAGATATGTTAACTCAGTACAAGCTGGACAGAATTACAAATCTTTTGAAAGGTAAAACAGTTCCGTTATGCAAGCCATAGATGATGTGATTTTTTTTCTTACAACCACGGGTTGCAGAAAATTGTGTAATTCCCTAACATATTCATCGGTTTATTTAGCTTTCTGGAGGTCAGCTTTAAAATGCAATTCTGATTGGCTGCTATGGATAAACAATCAGCAGCTTTTTTATGATTCAGTTACTATTGGTCTAAGGCTTAAAATTTCAAGTCCTGAGCTACTAGCCAGGCCTTAAGAGTTACTCGCCACCAACAAACACACACAGAGACAGCTGTACACACACACAGACATGTACATACATACACATACAGAAACATGTATACACACGCACAGAGACATGTACATACATATACACAGAGACACATGTACACACACACAGACATGTACATACGCACACACAGAAACATGTATACACACTCACAGAGACATGTACATACACACACATACACACAGAGACATGTACACACACACAGACATGTACATACACACACACACACACGCACAGAGACACATGTACACACAGACACACACATATAGACACATGTTTACACACACAGGCACGTACAGACACACATACACACAGATACATTTACATACACAGAAATACACACGCACAGACACATGTACGTACACACAGACACATGTACGTACACACAGACACATGTACGTACACACAGACACATGTACGTACACACAGACACATGTACCCACAGACACATGTACATACACACAGACATGTACGTACATACACACAGACATGTACGTACATACACACAAACACATGTACATGCACACACACACACAGACACGTGTACACACACATACATGTACATACACACAGACACATGTACAGATACACACATGTACATACACAGAAACATGTACAACCCCCCCCCCCCATAAAAAGTTTCAGTACTTCGCTATTCACTCACAGAGCTGGGTACTACACTCTAGGGGGAGGCAGAGAGCACAGCACACACTCCTTGCTTTGCTTTCACTGCGCTCAGCTATTGAGCAGTCTGACGGCTCCCAGTGCCAATGACAGACCCGGCCTAAGCTCCGAGCATGCTCAGCAAGACATATGCATGTCTACTTTAAATGTAACAAAAAGCTTCAAGATTACCACAAGATTATTTACCTCTGATGTCCATGTCTATTCATGCTAGCCGGCTATGTCCGACACCCCAGGACCACAGAAGATAAGGAAGATGGTGGTCATGTGATTGTTTGGCACTTACCTTCCTTGTGGATAAACCAGCATCTGGAATATCCTGCTGAAAATTGATAAACGATATAAAATAAAGTCTGGATATCTGAGCATCACTATGAGCTTGTCGGGCAATCCATTCCAAGACCATATTGAGTTGCTGTGTTTCCACTGAAAATTACAATGCCACATCCATAAAGACTTTGTTGTGGAGGAACTTGAGTGGCCTGCCCAGAACACTGACCTCAATCAAGATATACCTTGTTTAGACATCGCTGGGTCTCTGTGTTTCCCTATGCAATGGCTGGCGAGAGGGGCTAGTGGGATGCTGGCCTTCTGAAAACATAACAGCACCTTGCCTCAGTACTCCTCTCATAGGTCCTCAGTTCTGTAAGCAGTGGATTGACTCTTTTTTTTTTTATAATTTAAATATTTATTAATTTTCCATTTTAAATACATTTCATCAACACAATGTAGATATGTATATATAAAAATATATTCTATAATATTATAATATCCAACATTTCTACTTTATTTACTCTATACAACATTTCCCTCCCAGCACCGCCCCCCACCCCAAAACCCCTCTGCCTATCCTACCTTTTCTCTGCATCTTCTTATATCAGCAAGTGAAGTTATTCTGTTGTTATCTTTTATTCTTTCCTATACTTCCTATATAATCTAGCTTTTTCCCAGTTCTCCCATTTCCCATAATAGGCCTCCATCCTATCTTCTTGGATATAACACAACCTTTCCATCTTTTTGATCTGCTCAACTCTTTCAATCCAGTCCTCTTCCTTCGGTATCTCTATTCGCCGCCAGAACTTGGGTATCAGAGCTTTTGCAGCATTTATATACCGTATTTGCCGGCGTATAAGACGACTGGGCGTATAAGACGACCCCCCTACTTTTCCTGCTAAAATGTAGTGTTTGGGCTATACTCGCCGTATAAGACTACCCCTCTTCCAGTGCACACCAGTGGGAGGAATAGTGCCCCATCATCGGTATCAGTGGGGGGAATAGTGCCCCATCATTGGTATCAGTGGGGGGAATAGTGTCCCATCATTAGTATCAGTGGGGGGAATGGTGCCCCATCATTGGTGTCAGTAGGAGGAATAGTGTCCCAACATTGGTGTCAGTGGGAGGAATGGTGTCCCATCATTGGTGTCAGTGGGGGGTGGAATAGTGCCCCATCGTTGGTGTCAGTGGGGGGTGGAATAGTGCCCCATCGTTGGTGTCAGTGGGGGGTGGAATAGTGCCCCATCATTAGTGTCAGTGGGGGTGGAATAGTGCCCCATCGTTGGTGTCAGTGGGGGGTGGAATAGTGCCCCATCGTTGGTGTCAGTGGGGGGGGGGAATAGTGCCCCATCGTTGGTGTCAGTGGGGGGGAGGAATAGTGCCCCATCATTGGTGTCAGTGGGGGTGGAATAGTGCCCCATCATTGGTGTCAGGGGGGGTGGAATAGTGCCCCATCGTTGGTGTCAGTGGGGGGGGGGGGAATAGTGCCCCATCGTTGGTGTCAGTGGGGGGGAGGAATAGTGCCCCATCGTTGGTGTCAGTGGGAGGAATAGTGCCCCATCATAGGTATCAGCGGGAGGAATAGTGCCCCATCATTGGTATCAGTGGGAGGAATAGTGCCCCATCATTGGTATCAGTGACACCAATGATGGGGCACTATTCCTCCCACTGACACTTGCTGACTCTGTTCTCGTATGGTGCTGCTGCAGCCAGCATATGTGGTTGCAGCAGCACCTCTACACTGACCACTTACCTGCTGGTCCTGCACTCGATTTTCGCGCGGCCGCTCGGCTCCACCCTCTCGCCGGTGATTGGCCGCCTGTGTGCCTTTCCTGAGCTACAGTTCTGGCGGCCAATCGCTGGTGAGGAGGCGGAGCCGAGCAGCCGCGCGAACTCCAGTGGCCGAACTGAAGGCGCAGCCGCGCTTCCTGGACCGGATCGTCGTGGGACCGGAACCAGGTAAGAAATAGCCCCTGCCCACCCCTGTACTTAGTGTCCCTTCCGTTAGGGGAAGGGGGGGGGGCGGCGGCGGCACCGCGCCGCCCCCCTAAAAAGTGTCATGTCATGTATTACCGGCGTATAAGACGACCCCCGACTTTTGAGAAGATTTTTAAGGGGTAAAAAGTCGTCTTATACGCCGGCAAATACGGTAGTACCATATCCCTGATTTTTTATATTTATTTACTGTTATATCCATATTATGCAAAATACATACTTCTGGGTCTAGCTCTATATCTATTTCTGTCAATTTTCCTATCAAGTGGATTACTGTTTTCCAGAATATCTGGATTTTAGGGCATCCCCACCATATATGGTATATAGTGCCTACCTCTCCACATCCCCTCCAACACAGTGGTGAACTCTCCACATATCTTATTTTCTACATTTGGTGAGATGTGCCATCTTGTCAAACACTTATAGTTCATCTCTACTTCTCTCATAGAGACGTTCTCGTGAATTAATCTATACATTCTCCTTTGCTTTTCCTCATCTATCACAACTCCCATATCCATTTCCCATTTTGTTATATATGTTGGCTTTGTGTTTGTGTCTAATTCAGTGAGTATTTTGTAAACTTTAGTAATCCCGTGTTTCCCATCACCTTGTGTTCCCAATGCCTTTTCGAACAGATTCCAATTTTCTTTTGTCCTTAAAGGTTTTGGCAAACTTCCAGCAAAACACCTCAATTGAAAATACCGCAATTCGTCTAGTTTAGTGAAGATCTCTCCCTCTTTTTTCTTCAAATCACCAAATGATCCTATTTCGTCTCCCACCAGTATATCTCTCAATTGCACCCTATCTTTTTTAAACCACCTCCCTCCTATTTCTTCTTTGCCTGGGGGAAAAAACTCCGTGTTTTTTAGTGGAATCAGTGTTGAATTAAAAGTCCATTTCATACTTTTGTGTAAATTATCCCAAACCTTTAGTACATTCAAAGTGCATGTATTTACATTATCGTTTAAACCCCTTTACTGTGTTGGCACCCATATCATTCTTCCCAGGTCTATTCCACTGAGTTCATTCTCTATTCTCACCCAACTTTTTTTTATAATTATATATCCAATCTATGGTTCTTGCCAATATTACCGCTTTGTAATATCTTTTAAAGTCGGGGAGCCCTAAACCACCTCTTTCTTTCCTCCTACTCAACAGTTCGTATGACAGTCTTGGTTTTTTATTCCTCCATATGTATTTTGTTATCAGTTTCTTAATTATTTTAAAAAAAATCTCTGGGAGTTTACTTGGGATCATTTGATATCTATATATGATTTTTGGTACTATTACCATTTTTACCAGATTAATACGGCCCATCCATGTCAGGGTTCCTCCCTCCAATCTTTTTAATTCGTCTCTAATCTCATTTATCAATCTCTCTCCTGGTTCTCCTCGTACCTATCCCGACGCTCCTTCAGTGTCACCTACAATGGTGCCACCTCCCCCTCACTCCCCCTCTCTGTTGGGGTCCCCCAGGGCTTTGTCCTTGGACCCCTTCTCTTCTCCATCTACACCTCCTCCCTTGGCAAACTCATACACTCCCACGGCTTCAACTACCATCTCTATGCTGATGACACTCAAATTTACCTCTCCACCCCTCACCTCCACTTTCTCCGCCCGCATCACTCACCTCCTAAACGACATCTCTGACTGGATGTCGCTCCATTTCCTCAAACTCAACCTCTCCAAAACCGAGCTTCTCGTCTTCCCTCCTGCCCGCGCCGCCCCCCCCCCCCCCATCCTATCCATCACTACTAACATCACCACCATCAATCCCGCCCCGCAAGCCAAAGTCCTTGGAGTCATTCTGGACTCTAACCTCTCCTTCCAACCTCATGTCAAATCACTTACAAACACATGCAGACTCCACCTCCGCAATATCGCCAAAATACGCTCCTTCCTTACCCCAGACACCACTAAACTACTTGTACACTCCCTGATTATCTCACGCCTTGACTAATGCAACTCCCTCCTCACCGGCCTACCCCAGTGCAGGCTCTCCCCGCTTCAGACCATCCTCAACTCAGCGGCTAGACTCATCCACCTCACCACCCGCTCCACCTCTGCCACCCCCCTCTGCCTCTCCCTCCACTGGCTCCCTATCGCCCAACGCATCAAATTCAAACTACTTACTCTGACCTACAAAGCCATTCACAACACTGCCCCTAACTACCTCACCAACCTGATTCCCAAGTACCACCCTACCCGTACCCTTCGCTCTTCACAGGACCTCCTTCTATCTTGCTCCCTGGTCTCCTCCTCACACGCACGTCTGCAAGACTTCTCCAGGTCCTCCCCCATCCTCTGGAACTCACTACCCCAATCCATCAGACTGTCACCTTCCCTCCTCACCTTCAGGCGCTCCCTGAAAACCCACCTCTTCAGGGAAGCCTACCCCACCCTCACCTAACTGCTGCTCTCCTTCATTCCTCCTACCACTCCATCCCCCACAGCCACTTCCTCCTGTACCACTACCCCCTCCCTCCTAGATTGTAAGCTCGAAAGAGTAGGGCCCTATAACCCCTCGTGTGCTGTTTGTAGTTGCTGTAATGTTTCATGTATTGTCCCCCCCTCTATTGTACAGCGCTGAGCAAACCCTTTGGCGCTATATAAACTCAATGTAATGTAATGTAATAATAGATGTTTGTGTGAGGCTGTAAGCTTTACTCCTAGATATTTTATATCTCTATCTTTCCATTTAAATGGGAATTCCTTTTGTATTTTTTCTTTTTCATTTTTTAAGATGTTTATATTTAGAATCTCCGTTTTTGTTGGGTTTATCTTTAAGTTTGATAGTTCTCCATATTCCTTTAATGACTTCATTAAGTTTGGAAGTGTTATCCTGGGATTTCCTACATAGAACAGCAAGTCGTCTGCAAAAGCCGCAACTTTATGTTCTGTATCTCCTATCAGGATTCCCTTTACATCTCTATTCAGCCTTATTGTTGACAACAATGGTTCTAGTGATATAACATACAACAATGGGGACAATGGGCATCCCTGTCTTGTTCCATTTGACATCTCAATGGGTTCTGACCTCTCCCCATTTACCCCAATAACCACAGAAGGGTATCTGTACAACTTCCCTATCCACTCTCTCATCCTAGGCCCAATACCTAAGGCTTCCAGAGTATCCATCATGAATCTCCAATTCACTCTGTCAAACGCTTTTTCAGCATCTATAGAGAGTAACACCACTGGTTCTTTTCCCTTTTTGCTCTTTTGGATTAACATCAGTGATCTTAACCCATTGTCTTTACCCTCCCTCCCTGGGACAAAACCCACCTGATCCTCTTGTATCCATTCTGGCATTAGCTCTTTCAATCTATTTGCTAGGACCTTTGCATATAACTTAATGTCGGTGTTCAATAGTGAAATAGGTCTATAGCTCGAACACTGTGAGGGATCTTTTCCCTCTTTTTGAATGAGCACAACTTGGGCTTGTAATGATTCTCTTCTTATTCCATCTCTCCACCTAGAGCGTTCATGTAATTTCTAAGTTTTGGTATTAAAATTTCACTAAATTTTTTATAATATCTCACTGTATATCCATCTGGACCTGGGCTTTTCCCCGACACTGACCCCTTCAATGCTAATTTTATTTCGTCCTGTGAGATATCTGCATCTAGGGAGTTCAGTTGATCCTCACTTAGTTTTAGTAACCCAGCCATTTCCAGATATTTCTTTTTTTTTTGATTCTTCTCACTTTGTATGTTTTCTAATCCTTCCAGGGGGCTTATATTATACAGTTTCCTGTAATATTCTGTGAAGGCTTTGATGATATCTTTATTTGAATGCAACATGTTTCCTTTAGCATCTTTTATTTTTTCTATATAATTTCTATTTTTCTTTTTCCTCAGGGCTCTCATCAGATATTTTCCAGGTCTTTCTCCCCATCTATATCTCTCACTCAAAACTCTATTATATACTTTTCTCCTCTCCTCTTCTATCACTTCTTTCAATTCTTCTTGCTTTTTTTTTAACTTCAGCTCTATTTCTTTTGTTATTCTGTTCTTATGTATTTGTTCTATTTTACTTATTTCTTCTAAGAGGTCACTCATTTTCTCCCTTCTTTCTTTTTTCTTTCTTGCCCCAATTGCCATTAATATTCCTCTTATGTATGCTTTGTGAGATTCCCACACTGTGGCTGTTGATACCTCACCTGTCTCATTCTCCTTAAAAAAGCGTTCGATCTCCTGCCCTATTTTCTGAGCTATTTCCTTTTCCACTAAGAGTGTCTCATTCAATTTCCATCCCAGCCCTCCGAATTTCCTCCTCCCCCATTCCATTTTCATAATAACTGGGGCGTGATCTGATAAAGATATTGTCTCTATTTCTACTTGGATCAGATGGTCAATTAATTGATGTTCTATTAATATATGATCTAGTCTTGAATATCTCTTATGCATGTTTGAAAAGAAAGTATAATCTCTATCTTGCATATGTGTAATTCTCCAGGCATCTACCAATTGACTTATGTGTAATTCTTTTTTCAATAGTTTCAGGGCCCTATTTCCCTCTCTTTTTATATGGGAGGTGGCGTCCCTTTGTGGTTCCATACAAAAGTTAAAGTCCCCTGCCAGGATCAAACGTCCTTTTTTAAAGTCCATCAACTTCCTCAACCCTTTTTTCAGATACGCCTCCGGTTTTTTATTAGGACAGTAGATATTGGCCAGTGTACACTCGATCTCTTGTAACTTGCCCTTTAAAAACAAGAATCTCCCATCTGGGTCTGTTTTTCTATCTTCCAACTCAAACCTAATATTCTTTGCCAAACCTATTGCTACCCCTTTTGCTCTTTTAACCGGGGAGTCTGCGTAGTACCATGTTGGGTGATTTCTAGACATCAGCCTAACATTTGACTTTATCTCAAGATGTGTCTCCTGTAGAAATATCACTGAGGCTGCCCTATGGTGTAGTTCTTTAAATAATCTATATCTTTTCCCAGGGCAATTCATCCCATTTACATTATATGTTATAAACTGAATCTCTTCCATCTTCCTTAAATTTCCTCTTTTCTCCTCCATCTATATTTTCCTTTTCTCTCCCCTTTTCTCATTTCCTCTTCTTCTCCCTTCTTCTCCTCTCCTCCTTCTCCCTTCTCACTTGCTTTTATATCTTCTTTTATCTTGCAGAAATAACATCCCCCCTCTCCCATTTCCCACCCTTCCAACCTCCCGACTCCCCCCCTCCCCCACCCCCACTTTTTAGGCCTATCATTTGCCTACTAATCATTTATGGAATATAAAATCCACTTTTGATTTAATCCTTGGGCTAAGACTCCGTCCATGGACTACTTCCCCTTGTCTAACCTCCCCATAACCCCCCAGGTCCCATCCAGATTTATCTCAGGCACAATAAAACGAGGACGGTGGGGTGAGGGCAGAAAAAGGACGGAGGAGGGAAAAAAAAAAAAGGCTCTATTTCTCCTCCTCCATCCCTCTCCCCCTCCCCCCTTCCCCCGCCTCATCCCCCCCACAAATTGCCGGTCCTCTTTTCTCTTCGTTGTATTTTCCCATTGTTGTTCTTCCCAGCCAGGGATTTCCATTCTTTGAATTTTTAAACTGTCAAAAAAATTTTTCAAGTCTTCTGGAAACCTGAGGTATGCTGTAGTCCCATTTTTCCATCCTATTAAGCATTCAGGAGTCCCCCATCTATATTGCACATTTTGTTCTTTCAACCTTTCCAATAGGGGTCTCAAAGATCTCCTTCTCCACAGAGTCTCTGGGGCCAGATCCGCATATATCTGTATGTCTCCTCCTTCATATTTAATTACTGATTTTCCTTTGATCTTCTTCCAGATTTTTTCTTTATCCCGGAGCTCATAGAATTGAACTAATATATCTCTCGGCCTTTCTTTCCCCAGGATTCTTTGAATTTTTCCTTTTCTAAAAGTTCCTTCTATTTTAGTCCTATCCATTTCAGGTCTGTCTGTTATAGTATTAAGTATTTTACAAACCACCTCTTGCAGGCTTTCTCCCTTTGAGTTCTCTGGGACCCCACGTATCAGGACGTTTCTCTTCCTGTCTTTGTTTTCTTGTATCTCAACCTTATATAACAGTTTTTCTTGGGCTTTCCCTATGTTAGTTATTTCTTTTTCTAGTTCAAGGATAGCCTGGGTCTGACTTTTAACCTTCTCCTCCGTTTCTTCAACTCTCTCCAACAGGTGTCCCAGATCGCTACGGATATTTACCATTTCTTGTTTTATTGTTTTCTCCAATTCTTTAAACATTTCTGCCATTTCTTTTTTGTTAGGTATTTGTAGATCTTTTCCCATCTCTATATTGCCTGATGTTTGCTGGTTGCTAGTATCAAGGCCTAATGATACTCTAGGACTACTTTCCATACTAAGGTCTACTTCTCCTTTTTCAGTCCTGCTCTGGTGTCTTTCTGGGGTTACGTTTCCTTGGGAGGTATATTTTTTAATTGTACCAGTCTGGGACCCTTTAAGCCCACTTCCTTTTATGTTTTTATTTTTCATTTTTCTCTGTGGCTTATATTCTTCTTATACTCCTTTATAAATTTGTGTGTAAGGGGGGGAAAAAAACAGTTCTTTAACCTTCAGATCTCCTCCCTGACCCCCTGCTGATTTTTTAAGCTTTTCTTCCCTCGGGCCTCTTCCACCTTTTATACAGTCTCCGGGGGCCCCCCTTTCCCTTACTCCTTGCTTCTCTTTAGGGGTCCACTCAGAGCTTCATATCAGTACAAAATAAAGTACAGTCATGGTCACTCACCCTCCTTATGTATTTTCTTCTTTGTGAGTGCTCTCTCGTTCGATTCCCCTAAGATTCCGTTTGTGGGAGGGGGGGGGGGCAACTCCCCAGGCTCTCCTCGATCTCCTTGTCCTGGTCTCAAAAGTTCTTCTCCCGTTTGCTTTTAGCTTGAGGGGTTTCAGGGTGACAGGGGGAGATTGAATCGGTCACCGGCAAACAGGTCGGCGCAGCTCTCTCACTGCAAAACGCCGGCCGGCCGGCTTTCCGATCTCCCAGTGATGCTTTGCGGCCGGTCATGTGATCGCGCCGTCCCCCTTCGTCTCCCGGCATCCAGGGACTCTCTCTCTGCCGGTCTCCAGCCGCTCCTCTCTCTCTCCATGCCAGCATCCACCTCTTCTCAACAGGGGACCGTCGGGCCAGGGTAAGTCCCCCGCCACGGGACTCAAAGCATGCCTGAGGGGATAGCCCTGGAGGCTTGGGGAGGCCAGACAACGGAGCTCCGTCCACGAGCTCCTACATTGAGCTCTCCCCCGCCGCCATGTTCAGGCCCCGCCCTGACCAGGGGATTGACTCTTGAGATGAGTTGTGTAAATTTCAAAATGCCTTGATAGATGGATGTCAGTCTGTAAGCAGTGGATGTTGTAGGCGTGCTTCATTGGCACGCAGATCACTAGGTAATGCACACATGTGGTGCTGAACCTCTGCGGATGAAAAAACTGAAATCCAGTAAATGAAAGGGGTGGGCCAGGGACAGTAAGGCTGGAGAGGCAACACTAGATGCTCAATGTCCTCTAGCAAGGAAATAAGGTGGGCTCTGACTTCTGATGCACACTGTAAGAAGCTCAGTGTGCAGTGAAATCAGGAGTAAGCACTTTCAGTACAACTGTGTAAGACTGAAAGGAAGGTTAAAGTTCACATTTTTTTTTTTTTAAATATTGTTTGCTTTTTTGTTGTATAGTACAAAAACATATACAATCAGGTCCATAAACATTGGGACATCGACACAATTCTAACATTTTTGGCTCTATACACCACCACAATGGATTTGAAATGAAACAAACAAGATGTGCTTTCACTGCAGACTGTCAGCTTTAATTTGAGGCTATTTACATCCAAATCAGGTGAACGGTGTAGGAATTACAACAGTTTGCATATGTGCCTCCCACTTGTTAAAGGACCAAAAGTAATGGGACAGAATAATAATCATAAATCAAAATTTCACTTTTTAATACTTGGTTGCAAATCCTTTGCAGTCAATTACAGCCTGAAGACTGGAACGCATAGACATCACCAGACGCTGGGTTTCATCCCTGGTGATGCTCTGCCAGGCCTCTACTGCAACTGTCTTCAGTTCCTGCTTGTTCTTGGGGCATTTTCCCTTCAGTTTTGTCTTCAGCAAGTGAAATGCATGCTCAATCGGATTCAGGTCAGGTGATTGACTTGGCCATTGCATAACATTCCACTTCTTTCCCTTAAAAAACTCTTTGGTTGCTTTTGCAGTCTTCTTTTGGTCATTGTCCATCTGCACTGTGAAGCGGCGTCCAATGAGTTGTGAAGCATTTGGCTGAATATGAGCAGATAATATTCCCGAAACACTTCAGAATTCATCCTGCTGCTTTTGTCAGCAGTCACATCATCAATAAATACAAGAGAAGCAGTTCCATTGGCAGCCATACATGCCCACGCCATGACACTACCACCACCATGCTTCACTGATGAGGTGGTATGCTTAGGATCATGAGCAGTTCCTTTCCTTCTCCATACTCTTCTCTTGCCATCACTCTGGTACAAGTTGATCTTGGTCTCATCTGTCCATAGGATGTTGTTCCAGAACTGTGAAGGCTTTTTTAGATGTTGTTTGGCAAACTCTAATCTGGCCTTCCTGTTTTTGAGGCTCACTAATGGTTTACATCTTGTGGTGAACCCTCTGTATTCACTCTGGTGAAGTCTTCTCTTGATTGTTGACTTTGACCCACATACACCTACCTCCTGGAGAGTGTTCTTGATCTGGCCAACTGTTGTGAAGGGTGTTTTCTTCACCAGGGAAAGAATTCTTTGGTCATCCACCACAGTTGTTTTCCGTGGTCGTCCGGGTTTTTTGGTGTTGCTGAGCTCACCGGTGCGTTCCTTCTTTTTAAGAATGTTCCAAACAGTTGTTTTGGCCACGCCTAATGTTTTTGCTATCTCTCTGATGGGTTTGTTTTGTTTTTTCAGCCTAATGATGGCTTGCTTCACTGATAGTGACAGCTCTTTGGATCTCATCTTGAGAGTTGACAGCAACAGATTCCAAATGCAAATAGCACACATGAAATGAACTCTGGATTTTTATCTGCTCATTGTAATTGGGATAATGAGGGAATAACACACACCTGGCCATGGAACAGCTGAGAAGCCAATTGTCCCATTACTTTTGGTCCCTTAACAAGTGGGAGGCACATATGCAAACTGTTGTAATTCCTACATCGTTCACCTGATTTGGATGTAAATAGCCTCAAATTAAAGCTGACAGTCTGCAGTTAAAGCACATCTTGTTCGTTTCATTTCAAATCCATTGTGGTGGTGTATAGAGCCAAAAATGTTAGAAATGTGTCAATGTCCCAATATTTATGGACCTGACTGCATATAAAAAAGCAAGACAATTCTTGGTCCAAGACCAGACCTAAAAGTTCAGATCTTCAAAGAGATGTGTGGGATTGCTTTTTTTTCTCTCTAAATCATACTTACGTAGGTGGATGCAGCATCGGCCCCCCCCACCGACTCTAAGTGTGAGAACTCAGCGATCACATGACCTCTGAGCAGAGAGCAGTGACTGGGCAGGCACGGGTCACAGGAGTGCAGAACGAACTGCAGTCCTGTGATCCAAAGGAGAAGTACAGCCAAAAGAACTTTGACTGTACTTCTTTTTTATTTGCACGGCTTTGATTTAGCTCGTGTCTATTAAGCTTTCTTTTTTGATCTTCTGGAGTTTATCAGTTAACCCCATTATTGTACTTTTTAAGTTAAAGTATAGGTAAAGGCAAAACATTTTTTTCAGTTTTGGATAGTATGGAGATGGATTAGAACACCCTGACAGTTTTTATTGTTCCAACTGACCCTGTTGGGGGATTCACCCTCTCTGTCTGTTCTGTTTACCATTATCATCAGTGGCCTCCAAACTGTGGCCCGGGGGCCAGATGCTGCCCTTTGCTTGCTTTTATCTGGCGCTTGGAGCACTATGTCATCCACTGACACCAACAATGGGGCATAATTCCCCTCAACTGACACCAATGAAGGGGTGCAATTCCTCCAAATGAAGCCAGTGATGGGGCACAATTCCTCCCAATGACACCAATGATGGGGCACGATTCCTCAGTGACACAAGGATGGAGCACAGCTCCTCTCATTACCAAAAATGGAACATTGTTTGCTCCCGCTGATGCCAGGACATTTTCTACTCCCAATGTCCACAGTCTGGCCCACCTTAAGATCTTAAGGACAGTAAACTGGCCCTTTGTATATAAAGTTTGGAGACCCCTGATCTAAAGAAGTAAAACATTTTGGGTTGTCCCCAGAATAGTAATAATGGGGAAATCTTCCAATTGGGACTATAGTTCTGGTGACCTGGAGGGCCCAATGGATTATCTTATTTTCCAGGACTTTCCTCTAAGTTCCTGTTTTGGGCTATAGGACAGGAAGGGAAGGTACATCTCCCCATTGGGACACAGATGGCAAAAAACTGACGGGTTATAACCCTGCCCTACTCTATCCAAAATAGGGAAAAAAGAGTTTTGCATATGTTCCTACTTTAACCACTTGCCCTTCAGAGGATTTACCCCCTTCTTGACCAGGCCATTTATTGCGATACGGCCCTACGTTACTTTAACTGACAATTGTGCGGTCATGCAACGCTGCACCCAAATACAATTTACGTCTTTTTTTTCTCTCAAAAATAAAGCTTTCTTTCAATAGTTTTTGATTGCCTGTGCGTTTTAAAAAAAACGACAATTTTGAAAAAAATATATATTTTTGATTTTTTGCTATTAAACATGTCCAGTAAAAAAATTGTCTTTGCTAAACCCCCCCCAAATACATTTAAATTAATTGGTTTATGTGAAAGTTATAGCGTCTACAAATGGCAGTATAGATACTGAATTTTTACTTTTTTTAATATTAGTAATGGTGGTGATCAGCGACTTATTGCGGGACTGCGGCGGGCATTCTGACAGTGGGCGGGAAACTGACTTGGTGTCACTGACATCCCAATGACACTAATACGGTGATAGGTGCTAATAAAACACACTGACACTGTACTAATGACACTGAGCAGGAAGGGGTTAACTGTGCTGTTTTATTGTATGTACTGTGTGTGTTTTACTAGGAAAACATGCTGCTTTGTATTTCTTTGCTATGCAGAGCAATACAAAGCAGCATGTTGGTGCAGACAGGGAAGAGATCTGTGGTGTTTACACACAGACATCTCCCCTGTCACTTTTCCTTGGCGATTACCAGGTACCGGCGGGGAATCTCCGTCTGGGACCCGATGATTGACAGCTGTAGATTTTGCAAAGCCCTGCTGCCCTGTAGCAGTAGTTCTACTATAGGGCGGCGGGGAACCGGTTAAAGTGGTTATAAAGCCTAACCAGGTTTACCTTATTGCATTCTTTGCATTAAGGTAAAACATGTCTAGGCATCCGTATCTACCTCACCCCCCTTATACTTGAGCCCTCATTCGATCCAGCACTGTGCATTTCTGCAGCTCTTCTCTCCCCCCAGTTCCGGGTCTTACATGCTTTGCTGTGGTACCGGCACTCCCACTATTGTCAATCAGAGCCAGTGACGAGGATGAGGGGGGCAGGGCAAGATTGCAGGTGTAATGCAGGACTCCTGCAGACTGTCAGTGTAAGCTGTACATCTTACAGGCAGACCGTTTCACACTGACAGGCTAAATTGATGAACTACCAGAGCGCTCAACAGTGCCGTGTTGGTTCATTGAGAACTACAAGCCGACATCCGCAAAGGATGTCAGTACTTGCAGTTGATTAATTCACAGAACTCTGTGAATGAATGATGTGGCCATGCGAGGCTCCACCCACATGGCCACGCTCTTTTAAAAATGACATAGCTGGTACAGGGAACTTCTCCTCGTACTGCTATCACACACTAAGCTGCTGCAGGAGCCGGAACATTGTTATGTGTTCCACCCTAAAAATGATAATACCTCAAAGGTCTAAAATGCAAAATTTTAGGGCAAACAAATGCAATAAATTGCCCAAATTTCTGGTAAAATATAAAAGACGAGGTTGCACCGAGTAAATAAATACCCAACATGTCAAACCATAAATTTGTGTGCGCCCGTGAAATGGCGACAAACGTCAGTATCATTGATCGCCATTGTACATGCTATGCGTACAATGTGTATACATGCTATGTGTACAATACCCATGAAAGTGAAGTTACCCTTTAAGTGCAAAAGGTATTTTCATGTACAGCATCATTTTTTGTACTGAGGTCTGGTTTGATATTTCTCATATCATTAGCTGTGCCGTACACTTTTTACGCAGGTTGAATGCTCACCAAAATGATATACTCTAATGAACATGTTTCTTTAATCAGGTGCATATGATAACCCAGGTAAATGCAGAAGGAAGGTCGAATAGAGAAAGAAAAGGAAGAGAAGAGAGAGAAAGCTAGAAGAAGAATATCAGGACATGCGGGTAATCTAGAGTTTTGCTCCGTGTCCATCTCCCCTGCCCTTTGTTGGAACTTCACTGATTGTCTGTCTGCTGAAATATAACTTATCCAAGGGTCCCATGATCTTTTGAATAAATGTAATTTATTTTTCAATGCGGCTGATAGCTTTTTATGCACCATTTGCCATGACATTTTAGCGTTCATTACTGAAAAGAGGATGGACAAAAGACATCCAGGACCTGGTGACTGCTATTCTGGCCGCTAGGAATGTAAACAAGACCAATATTTTGGAATGCTTTGGTGCCTCCTCTATTGGTTGGTTAAGTAGGGCCTGTAATGGGGACTTCTTAAAATTGACAAGGATCAACGAAAACAAAATTGTATACACAAATCCCAAACCTTTGACCTTTGGGCATGTCCTCCAAAATGTGGTGTTCTGCGTCCCTTTACCCACATTAGGGGAGGTGCAGAGGGAAGGGCAGAGCTACTTTTTTTTTTTTGTAGTGTTGGGTGCATTATCATGGGTCAGCCTGTGTTTCCTGCTGTTCCTGGAAATTTCTGGAACTTGAAGTGGATGGGGGTAAAAGCCCCTTTTTCCACAGCCTTTCCAGAAAGCTAAATGGGCCCTAAGGCAGCCCTAACACAGAAAAAACCATCCCTGTTGCTTTTTTAGGGGAGCACCACATGCAACACACGGTAATTCAAAACACTGTAAATGGTTTCCCACACAATAATGCATGCCTAGTGCGATACCACTAATTATTCTTCCCTCTAGCTCAAGGCCACTTTCACCGCAGCCCCCAACTTCTGGTCACAGAGCTTGCACTGCTTAGGTTGCTTTCACACTGATTTCTTTTCCTTCCATTTTTGCATTAAAAAAAAACAAACTGCATGACCAATAAATCCTATGGAACTCTTCACAGTGGTCAGTTGGGGGTCCTTTGCATTGTTAAAAGTCATGCTTGCTGCATTTTTGGTGCATGTGTGGTGTGGTAAGAAAAATGCATCAAACAACCCCCCCCCAACTTAACTGGCAATTGCGCTGTCATGCAACGCTGAACCCAAACAAAATTTACATCCTTTTTTCCCCCAACAAGTAGAGCTTTCTTTTGATGGTATTTGATCGCTTCTGCTTTTTTTATTTTGCGCGCTATAAACAAAAAAAGACTAACAATTTTGGGAAAAAAATATTTTTAACATTTTGCTATTAAACATGTCCGGTAAAGAATGTAAAATATCAAATTTTGTCATAATTTAGGCCAAAATGTATTCTGCTACATAAATATATATAACGTGCGGCGCTAACCAGTTCAACCAATACTGAAAGCTCATTATATAAAATATGCCAAGATCAGGGGCGGACTGAGAACTCATGGGGCCTCGGGCAATAGGGGATCATGGGGCCCCTGTGTCCTTGCCCAAACTCAAAAAAGACTATGAAAAGGTACTAGGGGCATCTCATGGGGCCCCCTACTGACCCCGGGCTCTCGGGCAGTGCCCGAGTTTCCAAATGGTCAGTCCGCCCCTGGCCAAGATTAATAAAACCATAAAAATCATCATAAGAATAAAGTGACTTGTGACAAAGTGCCAAAAATTCCGATGTATTCAGTGACTTTGGTGATCTCATATAGTCCGTCACAGCAGCCCTGCACTCTCCGACTGGTAGGAAGGAAGAATTGATCGTGGCTGTCGGGGAGGACTCTGTATCTATCGCCATCCTCATGGTGGAGGTGCAGCTATCAACAACCCACAGAGCTGTATGTAAGGGGAGACTGAGCCATATTGCCAGAAGGAGAGAGCGGTGAGGGGAATACCTGACCAGACCAGATCCATCCATACAGGAGCCTTCAGTGTATCCATAAGAGAATATTGTCTCTAAATGCGCAGATTAACTGTGCATCTGGTGAGTGCGCAGCCTTTACATAATACCAGTCATTTCACCACAGTCTGGATGGAGCACCTATTACTGGAGATAATTTGATCTCCCATACTCTTAATTGGGACAATTACTCTATATTAACACTACTGGTCACTCTAACAGTGACGGACTATATGAGATTACGAAAGTCACTGAATACATATGAATGTTTGGCACTTTGTCACAAGTCACTTTATTCTTATGATGATTTTTATGGTTTTATTAATCTTGGCATATTTTATATATTGAGCATTCATTATTGGTTGAACTGTTTAGCGCCGCACCTTATATATATTTAAGTCTTGAGAGGTTATTTGGTATCCTTTTTGTGCTTTGGCTGCTTTTTTGCTTTTAGCGTTCACTTCCTCTTTTTATGATTGTATTCTGCTACATGTCTTTGTTAAACAAAATCCCAATACGTGTAAATTAATTGGTTTACGTAATTTTTTTTTACTAGTACTGGCAGCGATCAGCGACTTATAGCGGGACTGTGGAGGGCATTCTGACACTGAGACCCCCAGTGACACCAATACAGTGATCAGTGCTAACACAAAAGCACTGACACTGTACTATTGGCACTGGTAGGCAGGAAGGGGTTAACGTGGGGCAATCAAAGGGCTAACTGTGTGCTGTTTTACTGTTTGGGCTGTGTGTGTTTCATTGTAAGCACACTGCTTTGTATGGCTTTGCAATGCAGAGCCATACAAAGCAGTGTGCAGCAGCTGACAGGGGACAGAACTGTGTTGTTTATACACAGGTCTCTCCACTGTCGGAGATACTCAGTGATCACTGGATACCGGCGAGAACTCCCTGGCCCGGACCCAGCGATTGATAGCCGAGGCCATGAATGGCTGCGTGGGTAGGGCGCACGTGCGTCTCCTACCCGGAACTGCAATATCATGTATATATACGTGATTTTGCACACCTGTGCCGCCCTGTAGCAATATATTTGCTTAAGAATATATTGACACCCACAGCAGCTCTCAAAGGCGTCGCGTTTTGAACGCGAAGAACTCTCCTTTCCCCCAACACATTCTGGTATAAACCAGCCCGGAGGGTAATTTTTCAATTTTAGAAGTGCACCTTTTCCAGACTTTATGGCTTCACACACACGGCTGCCACAGGAGGTAAAAACAGGTGGCTGAGCTGCCACATGCGACCCATTCAGGTAAACGGGCCCATGCCACAACTCAATCACTTCCATTTGACTGGCAATAAAGGGGGGTTTAGTTGCTGGCAATATCACCTGCTGAATGTCTGGCAGCCACTGCTCTACCACCCTCTGAAAAGCAAGTCACCTCACAACGCTTTGCAAAGGCATGGCTTATTTACCAGTAAAATCCGCCTAATGTGACTCATTCAAGTGAATAGGTCCAAGCTGCAACCGTGTGCAATGTACACGGTTGCAGCGTGGTGGTGCAGACTTTTTAGGAGTTAAAACAGGCCATGAGGATGCCTGCCCCTGTCGCCTGTAAAATATACTCTGAAAAGCGATCCACCACTCTTCAGAGTGCTACAAGCCCTTAAGTAAAGAACAGTTGTAATTTTCGTTTTATCAGTGCTGTCATTAGGAAGGTTTCCCTTCACTTCCTGTCCTGTAGACTCAGCAGGAAGTGAAAGGATAGCTTTCGCTTCTGCCCTCTGAAAAGTAATTCACTGTGCAAGGCTTTTCAAAGGGGCAACAAGAGCTTCTATTTTTCACCTCATTTATGTATACAGAATAGATATATATGTCTATTAATGACATCCCGTGTAATAACCGGAACTGGAAATACCACAATGTGTAAAGTGTGGCTTAGGTGTTAGAAAATAGTTTTCCTCATGTAGTTGTATGTTATTGTATATACTATTATTTGACTAGATAATGTGTGTAATAGTTACCTTTAGTTTCGGATTAATTTCTAAGTAAGTGACAATGTACCTCTAAATAGTAAGTTACTTTACCTGAAGGTATGTTAGGGTTTGTTAAAATATCTGGAAAGTGACATAAATAGCATGTAATGTTAATACTAAATTACTGAACAAAGAATTGAGCTCGGCCCATTACAGTGAATGTAGCTCCTTAAAAAAGAGGACTTTTTGAACGGTGGAATAAACAGCACAATATATGGAGAATGTTGTATAGAACATTGAATAATGGTGGCAAAGTCTACATTAGAGTCAAAGTATGCCTCAATTTCTTTTTCTCTTTCCGTTTTCTTGTTTCTCCCTTCTTTTTATTAGAGAAAACAGAATAGCTGGATATCGTGTCATATGTATAAATGGGGTTGTGTAAAGTAAAAAGTAACCAGTAATGTGTTGCTCTCAGGTGGAGATTTACAAACTGGTATTATAGAGGGCAATATATAGGAGTCAAGGCAGTTATAATAGACTTCTTAGGTGACGGATATGTACAGTATAAATTATTATTGTTATTAGATGTTTTAGCTGTTTTCTGATTGTAGTATTTATAGTAGTTGATGCTTTGAAATAAATATGAATATAAAGTATACCAGTATAATAATTTTTTTTTTCTCAAAACATCAACTACTATAACTTCTACAAGCAGAAAACAGCTAAAATATGTATTATTATTATTAATAATAATAATAATAATAATAATAATAAAAACAATACCAGTGTAATTTTTTTTTTCAACACTTGCCCTCCTGAGGATTTACCCCCCTTCCTGACCAGGCCTTTTTTTTGCTTTTTGGCGTTGCACTGCTTCAACTGATAATTGCGCGGTTATGCAATGCTGCACCCAAATGAAATGTACATCCTTTTTTTCACACAAATAGAGCTTTCTTTCGGTGGTATTTTTGCTCTATAAACAAAAAAATTTTGAAAAAAAAAATGATATTTTCTACTTTCAGCTATAAAAAATATATCGTAAACTCAAAGTTAGTCAAAAAATTTAGGCCAATCTGTATTCTGCTAAATGTCTTTGGTAAAAAAAAAATCCCAATAAGTGTATATTGATTGCTTTGTGTGAAAGTTATAGTGTCTACAAACTATGGTATAGATACTGTAATTTATGCAATTTTTTGCTATACAGCGCTGCACTAGTTTAACTGACAATTGCGTGGTTATGCAAAGCTGTGCCCAAACAAAATGTATGTCCTTTTTTTCACACGAATAGAGCTTTCTTTCAGTGGTATTTGATCACCTGTGCGCTTTTTATTTTTTGCGCTATAAAAAATAAAACGTGAAAAAAAACCACAGTATTTTCTCTTTTCTGTCAAAAAATATCCAAAAAACTAAAATTTCATCATAAATTTGGGCCAAAATATATTCTGCTACATGTTTTTGGTAAAAAAAAATCCCAATAAGTGTATATTGATTGCTTTGTGTGAAAGTTATAGCATCTACAAACTATGGTATAGATAATTTGAAATTTACACAGTTTTTACTTTCTGACTGCCTATCACATTTCTTGAGGTGCTAAAATACCAGGATAGTCCAACACCCCCAAATGACCCCTTTTCGGAAATTAGACACCCTAAGCTATCTGCTGAGAGGCATATGAGTCAATGGAAATTTTTTTTTCCACAAGTTTTTGTGACAAAAACAGTTTTTTTTTCTACAAAGTTGTCTCTTAAATGATATATTGCTCACAAAAGCCATGGGTATATGTTGAATTACACCTCAAAATACATTCTGCTACTTCTACTGAGTATGGGGATTCCACATGTGTGAGACTTTTTGGGAGCCTAGCCACATACAGGAGCCTGAAATCCAATGACCACTTTGAAAGCCTGAAGGTGTGTAACTTCTTCATTTCACTTCCTCACTACCTATCACAGTTTTGGAGGCCCTGAAATGCCAGGATAGCACCAACCCCCCCACCCACCCCCCCCAAATGACCCCTTTTTGGAAAGTAGACACTCCAAGAATTTAAAAAGAGGCATGGTGAGTATTTTGCAGATCTAATTTTTTCTCACAAGGTTTTGAAATATAAAAAAAGAAAAGAAAAAATATGTTTTTGTTTTCTTTCTTTATTTTCCAAAAACTTGTGGCAACAAACGAGATCTGCAAAATGATTCACCATGTTTCTTATCAAATTCTTTGGGGTGTCTACTTTGCAAAAATGAGTCATTTGGGGGGTTTGGTTCTATTCTGGCATTTCAGGGCCTCCAACACTGTGATAAGTAGTCAGGAAGTGTAATGAGGAAATGAAGCCCTTTAAAAGCCTGAAGGTGCTTATTGGATTTTGGGGTCCTGTACTTGACTAGACTACCAACAAATATCTCACATGTGGTACCCCCATGCTCGGGACAAGTAGCAGAATGTATTTTGGGGAGTAATTCCACATATACCTATGGCATGTGTGAGCAATAAATTATTAAAATGGCAATTATGTGTAATAAAATGTATTTATTTTTTTGTCATTTTCCAAAAACTTGTGGTAAAAAAATAAATTCTTCTATTGATTCAACATGCCTCTCAGCAAATAGTTTGGGGTGTTTACTTAACAAAAAGGGGTCATTTTGGGGGGTGGGGGCATTTTATGCCCTGCATTTGAAGTTTATGCCACACATCACTCACTCTTCTAACCACCTGAAGACCAAGCCTTTTCTGCCACTTTTTGTTCACCTGAAAAAAATCAGTATTTTTGCTATGAAATTAATTTGAACTCCCAAACATTATATATTTTTCAAAAGCAGACAACCTAGTGAATAAAATGGTGGGTGCTTCAATTTTTTATCTCACATAATACTCACACAGCGAATTTTCAAACGCAATTTTATTTTAAATAATACACTTTTTTTAATTTTAATGCGCAAAAACAAAATATATTGGCCAATTATTTGGTAAGATATAAAAGATGATGCTATGCTGAGTAAATAGATACCAAACATGACGTGTTTTAAAACTGCGCATGCCCCGCACAGTGGCGACAAACTGCATACATTTTTAATATCTATAGACAGCGCTTTAAAAGCCTTTACAAGCTCCCATTTTAGATTTACAGAGGAGGTCTAGTGCTAGAATTACTGCCATTGATCCGACGTTTGTGGCGATACCTCACATGCATGGTGCAGCCGCTGTTTCCATACTGGCACAAGGTCAACGCTCACGAACGCAGGTGTGCGCGTGTGAGGGGGGGCAAGGGTATTTTTTTTTTGTTATTTTGATTTATTTAATTATTTTTACACTGTCCCTTTCATTTTTTTTTTTTTTTGATCACTTTGAATACTATCACAGGGAATTCAAATATCCCCTATAACTTCAATGGGCATTGTCATATATTCTTTTTTGGGAAATCTGGGGGCACGGGACTGCCCGAAAAGGCCGTGGAAGGCAGCGAGGGAGGGGGGCATTTTCTCCCGCTGCTTGTAAAAGCAATCCTGCAGCTAATTAGCCACTAGGATTGCTTTTACATGAAAGCCGATCGCCAGCTGACAAAAACGATACCAGGATGATGCCTGCAGCTGCATGCATCACCCTGGTATAACCATTCAAAATCCAGTGATGTACCAGTACGTTGCTGGTCCTTGTTGGGTGTATATGCTATGTTCTTTTCTTTTTTTTTTTTTGTTATGCAGCCTGTGGGCTGAATAGAAAAAAAGAGAAGAAATCTCTGCCAGAAAAAGTGTGTGGTGTGCCCACCATTAGAATACCTCCCTGCATCCACCCACTTCTAATGGTGGGCACACATGAAATGTGCCAACAAATATTATAAAAGATATATGCCGAAGCATAGGGGCCATCCACCCACTGGCCACCCCAGGCCCCCTTGTTTCGGCATATATGTTCATTTTTTAAACTGCGGATGAAAAATCTCATCCAACAGCGCTGCCCACACTGATTTATGTATATTCTGAGAGCAAGTTCCTGTTGCTGTCAGAATAAACAGGTCAGTGCTGCAGCTGAAAGCATTCCTGCAAAGAAAACAGTAATGGTTAACAATAAAACAGTAAAAGTAGAACAATAACAAATGTGACAACAAAAAAAAACTATTTTTCCGGAAGGATACTAGGGGCTCTACGGGCCTGTGTGCGAATTCTTGGTGGCCGCGGGACACTACTTGTGCTCGCCACCGCACCAGCTTGTACTGCGGTTATGGGACCCGACACGTCACCAAGTAATACTGCAGTGCGGGTATGTATAAGCCCAGGACGTACTAGGCCGCTGGTGCTCGCCAGTTCACCAGAAGGTAGCGCAGCACTAGTACTGGCACTCTGAGGCGGATTCTGTCAGTGAATCTTCCCCTTCGCTCTCACCTGACATGCTCAGAATCCTGTAGGCCTTTTCACTAGTGTACCTTTGGACATTTTGGCCACTAAATTTATAGGTACCTAGAGCGCCTGGCTGTCAGAGACTGCTTGAACCGCTACAAAAAATTCACCAACAAGTGCTAACAGAGATCAGGCCTGATTCTGTGAACACTGCGGTTTTGTGTGTAATGTATCAAGTGACAGTTGTCTAATGACACTGCACTTACTGGTGGAGAAGGGGAGCAGAGAGGCTAAACGCAGGTCCTGGCAGGTGTCGGGGCTGATCCCTCTAACGCTGCGTTTTTGGGGATGCTATTCTAATGTGAACGCTGGTATAGCGCTGATCTGATCAAAGATATTGATCCGTTCAGACACTATACTAGCAAAGGAGGTTTAGTGTGCAATTGAGCGTGTTCCTGGCAATCAAGGGGTTAAATGTTATTACTGGTGTACTATCGGGCAATCTGACGCTATCTGGGAGGGGTGATAACTGACGCTAACACTATCGTAAGTCGCCAGTGACACTAATACAGTGATCAGCAAAAAATCTGTACACTGTAAATAATGACATTGGTGACTGGGCAGTGAAGGGGTTAACTGGGGAGGAAATCAATGGGTTAAATGTGACCTAGGTGTTTTCTAAGTGTTAGTGTAGCGCTTTGTACTCACGTTTTGTATGTCTTCTCTCTCTGGGACGGAATGTGCCCAGGCAGAGAAGATTGACATCATATCTTGTCCTGTGTAACTGTCAACACAGGATAGGACAGGGACCGATCATTCAACTTCAGCCGGACATCACTGGCCAAGATGGAATGATCCCACGGGGATCGAATTATGACACCCGCGGGTCGGCGGGCGCGTGCGCGCGCCCCCTGTTCGCGAAAACATTGGAAGCGCGAATCACGTGTATATATACGTGATTGTGCACAGTAGTGCAACCCTGCCGCAGTAAATGTACTGTGGCTGGTCGGCAACCGGTTAATAATAATAATCATAATAATAGTAAAAACAATACCAGTGTAATTTTTTTTTTTAACAATAGTAATAATAATCATAATAATATAAACACTACCAGTATAATTTTTTTTTCCAAAGAATCAGCTACTATAACTACTACAATCCTAAAAAAAGCTAAAAATATATAATAATATTATTAATAATAATAGTATAAACAATACCAGTGCAATCTCTTTTTTTTTTCAACAAGGCCTGATCTAGCCTGTCTGATGTGGGGGCGCAGTAAAAAACATGAGGGGGGCAGAAGATGCGAGTTTGACAGGGCAGTGTATGGAAGTCAGTAGGGCAGCGTACAGAGGGGCCAGCAGGGCAGAGAGATAGGGACAGCAGTTTTTAGGGCGGAGTACAGAGGCCATTAGTTTGTAGGGCAGTTTACAGCGGGTCATCAAGGCAGTGTACAAGGGTTAGCAGGGCAGTGTACAAGGGGTTAGCAGGACAGAGGATGATAGGTCAGCAGGGGAGTGTACAAGACTCAGTAGGGCAGTGTACAGGCGGTCAGTAGGGGACAAAATAAGGGTCAGCAGGGCAGAGGATGGGAGATCAGCATGGGAGCATACAAGAGTCAGTGGGGCAGTATACAGAGGTTCAGTAAGGCACAGGATAGGGGTCAGCAGGCAGAGGATGGGAGGTCAGCAGGGTTTATCAGGGCAAAGGTAGGGCAGGATAAAGGTGTCAGCAGGACAGATGACAGTGGTCAGAAGGGCAGTGTACAGGGGTCAGCAGGGCAGGGTACAGAGGGTCAGCAGGATGGTGGACAGAGGGTCAGCAGGGTAGAGGACAAGGGGCCAGAAGAGGAGAGGACAGGGTCAGTACTGCAACATAGCAGCCAGTTATACACTGTACATCGAGGCTGTGTCTGTAAGGGAATTCGATTTCAGCAATGTGTTGAGCGGGGAAGAGGGGATCTATTGACTGCCCTGCGTGTGGTGCCAGGACAAGGTTGTCTAGCTCCCAGGGTGAAGATGACAAACTAAGCCCCCCCCCCCCATGTGTGAGCATCATGTCTCAGCATAAATTCCCACCCCCCACCCAAATGAAAGAGGACGAATCAGCATGCTCACCCCACGAATAGAGCTTTCTTTCAGTGGTATTTGATCACCTGTGCGCTTTTTATTTTTTGCGCTATAAAAAATAAAACGCAAAAAAAACCCCCAGTATTTTCTCTTTTCTGTCAAAAAATATCCAAAAAAACTAAAATTTCATCATAAATTTGGGCCAAAATATATTCTGCTACATGTTTTTGGTAAAAAAAATCCCAATAAGTGTATATTGATTGCTTTGTGTGAAAGTTATAGCATCTACAAACTATGGTATAGATAATTTGAAATTTACACAGTTTTTACTTTCTGACTGCCTATCACATTTCTTGAGGTGCTAAAATACCAGGATAGTCCAACACCCCCAAATGACCCCTTTTCGGAAATTAGACACCCTAAGCTATCTGCTGAGAGGCATATGAGTCAATGGAAATTTTTTTTTCCACAAGTTTTTGTGACAAAAACTTTTTTTTTTTGATCACTTTGAATACTATCACAGGGAATTCAAATATCCCCTATAACTTCAATGGGCATTGTCATATATTCTTTTTTGGGAAATCTGGGTGCACGGGACTGCCCGAAAAGGCCGTGGAAGGCAGCGAGGGAGGGGGCATTTTCTCCCGCTGCTTGTAAAAGCAATCCTGCAGCTAATTAGCCACTAGGATTGCTTTTACATGAAAGCCGATCGCCGGCTGACAAAAACGATACTAGGATGATGCCTGCAGCTGCATGCATCACCCTGGTATAACCATTCAAAATCCAGTGATGTACCAGTACGTTGCTGGTCCTTGTTGGGTGTATATGCTATGTTCTTTACTTTTTTTTTTTTTTGTTATGCAGCCTGTGGGCTGAATAGAAAAAAAGAGAAGAAATCTCTGCCAGAAAAAGTGTGTGGTATGCCCACCATTAGAATACCTCCCTGCATCCACCCACTTCTAATGGTGGGCACACATGAAACGGGCCAACAAATATTATAAAATATATATGCCGAAGCATAGGGGCCATCCACCCACTGGCCACCCCAGGCCCCCATGCTTCGGCATATATGCTCTTTTTTGAACTGCGGATGAAAAAGCTCATCCGACAGCACTGCACACACCTACTTATGTATATTCTCAGAGCAAGACCCTGTTGCTGTCAGA
Source organism: Staurois parvus (assembly GCF_062004578.1). Lineage (NCBI taxonomy): Eukaryota > Metazoa > Chordata > Amphibia > Anura > Ranidae > Staurois > Staurois parvus. The sequence continues at coordinate 30,938 of NW_028319712.1, read as the reverse complement.
ATAAACAAGTCGGTGCTGCAGTTTGACATTCCTGCAAAGAAAACAGCAATGGTTAACAATAAAACAGTAACTCGATAAAACAACTTTTTAATTGAAATATCTCTGCAAGAAAAAGTGTGTGGTGGTATGCCCACCATTAGAATACCTCCCTGCATCCACCCACTTCTAATGGTGGGCACACATGAAATGTGCCAACAAATATTATAAAAGATATATGCCGAAGCATAGGGGCCATCCACCCACTGGCCACCCCAGGCCCCCATGCTTCGGCATATATGTTCTTTTTTTAAACTGCGGATGAAAAATCTCATCCAACAGCGCTGCCCACACTGATTTATGTATATTCTGAGAGCAAGTTCCTGTTGCTGTCAGAATAAACAGGTCAGTGCTGCAGCTGAAAGCATTCCTGCAAAGAAAACAGTAATGGTTAACAATAAAACAGTAAAAGTAGAACAATAACAAATGTGACAACAAAAAAAAACTATTTTTCCGGAAGGATACTAGGGGCTCTACGGGCCTGTGTGCGAATTCTTGGTGGCCGCGGGACACTACTTGTGCTCGCCACCGCACCAGCTTGTACTGCGGTTATGGGACCCGACACGTCACCAAGTAATACTGCAGTGCGGGTATGTATAAGCCCAGGACGTACTAGGCCGCTGGTGCTCGCCAGTTCACCAGAAGGTAGCGCAGCACTAGTACTGGCACTCTGAGGCGGATTCTGTCAGTGAATCTTCCCCTTCGCTCTCACCTGACATGCTCAGAATCCTGTAGGCCTTTTCACTAGTGTACCTTTGGTTGGACATTTTGGCCACTAAATTTATAGGTACCTAGAGCGCCTGGCTGTCAGAGACTGCTTGAACTGCTACAAAAACTTTACCAACAAGTGCTAACAGAGATCAGGCCTGATTTTGTGAACACTGCGGTTTTGTGTGTAATGTATCAAGTGACAGTTGTCTAATGACACTGCACTTGCTGGTGGAGAAGGGGAGCAGAGAGGCTAAACGCAGGTCCTGGCAGGTGTCGGGGCTGATCCCTCTAACGCTGCGTTTTTGGGGATGCTATTCTAATGTGAACGCTGGTATAGCGCTGATCTGATCAAAGATATTGATCCGTTCAGACACTATACTAGCAATGGAGGTTTAGTGTGCAATTGAGTGTGTTCCTGGCAATCAAGGGGTTAAATGTTATTACTGGTGTACTATCGGGCAATCTGACGCTATCTGGGAGGGGTGATAACTGACGCTAACACTATCGTAAGTCGCCAGTGACACTAAGACAGTGATCAGCAAAAAATCTGTACACTGTAAATAATGATATTGGTGACTGGGCAGTGAAGGGGTTAACTGGGGAGGAAATCAATGGGTTAAATGTGACCTAGGTGTTTTCTAAGTGTTAGTGTAGCGCTTTGTACTCACGTTTTGTATGTCTTCTCTCTCTGAGACAGAATGTGCCCAGGCGGAGAAGATTGACATCATATCTTGTCCTGTGTAACTGTCAACACAGGACAGGATAGGACAGGGACCGATCATTCAACTTCAGCCGGACATCACTGGCCAAGATCGAATGATCCCACGGGGATCGAATTATGACACCCGCGGGTCGGCGGGCGCGTGTGCGCGCCCCCTGTTCGCGAAAACATTGAAAGCGCGAATCACGTATATATACGTGATTGTGCACAGTAGTGCCACCCTGCCGCAGTAAATGTACTGTGGCTGGTTGGCAACCGGTTAATAATCATAATAATAGTAATAAAAACAATACCAGTGTAATTTTTTTTTTTTAACAATAGTAATAATAATCATAATAATATAAACACTACCAGTATAATTGTATAATTTTTTTTTCCCAAAGAATCAGCTACTATAACTACTACAATCCTAAAAAAAGCTAAAAATATATAATAATATTATTAATAATAATAGTATAAACAATACCAGTGCAATCTCTTTTTTTTTTTCAACAGGGCCTGATCTAGCCTGTCTGATGTGGGGGCGCAGTAAAAAACATGAGGGGGGAAGAAGATGCGAGTTTGACAGGGCAGTGTATGGAAGTCAGTAGGGCAGCGTACAGAGGGGCCAGCAGGGCAGAGAGATAGAGACAGCAGTTTTTAGGGCGGAGTACAGAGGCCATTAGTTTGTAGGGCAGTTTACAGCGGGTCATCAAGGCAGTGTACAAGGGTTAGCAGGGCAGTGTAAAAGGGGTTAGCAGGACAGAGGATGATAGGTCAGCAGGGGAGTGTACAAGACTCAGTAGGGCAGTGTACAGGCGGTCAGTAGGGGACAAAATAAGGGTCAGCAGGGCAGAGGATGGGAGATCAGCATGGGAGCATACAAGAGTCAGTGGGGCAGTATACAGAGGTTCAGTAAGGCACAGGATAGGGGTCAGCAGGCAGAGGATGGGAGGTCAGCAGGGGTTATCAGGGCAAAGGTAGGGCAGGATAAAGGTGTCAGCAGGACAGATGACAGTGGTCAGAAGGGCAGTGTACAGGGGTCAGCAGGGCAGGGTACAGAGGGTCAGCAGGATGGTGGACAGAGGGTCAGCAGGGTAGAGGACAAGGGGCCAGAAGAGGAGAGGACAGGGTCAGTACTGCAACATAGCAGCCAGTTATACACTGTACATCGAGGCTGTGTCTGTAAGGGAATTCGATTTCAGCAATGTGTTGAGCGGGGAAGAGGAGATCTATTGACTGCCCTGCGTGTGGTGCCAGGACAAGGTTGTCTAGCTCCCAGGGCGAAGATGACAAACTAAGCGCCCCCCCCCCCCATGTGTGAGCATCATGTCTCAGCATAAATTCCCACCCAAAAAAAAAGAGGACGAATCAGCATGCTCACCCCACGAATAGAGCTTTCTTTCAGTGGTATTTGATCACCTGTGCGCTTTTTATTTTTTGCGCTATAAAAAATAAAACGCGAAAAAAAAACCCAGTATTTTCTCTTTTCTGTCAAAAAATATCCAAAAAACTAAAATTTCATCATAAATTTGGGCCAAAATATATTCTGCTACATGTTTTTGGTAAAAAAAATCCCAATAAGTGTATATTGATTGCTTTGTGTGAAAGTTATAGCATCTACAAACTATGGTATAGATAATTTGAAATTTACACAGTTTTTACTTTCTGACTGCCTATCACATTTCTTGAGGTGTTAAAATACAATACAATACAAAATCTCCCCCTAAGCCCCCATCCTCCCAACTTACAGTCTGGATGAGCGGTTCTGTGCTCTGCCCCCTCCTCCTGTCAGAACAGAGCTGCTCCATATAGCTGATGACACAGGATCGCTCTGACCATGGGGCTGTACACAGTTTCATTACCCCCCCCCAATCTACATTTACTGCTGTGGGAGATAAGGGGTCCTTGGAGGAGATAGGGACAAGTACTGAAACTGTGTCCCGTAAGTGTGGGTAAGGAACTCAGCAGTCTTGGGCGGCACAACTGAAATCTGGCAAGGCACAGCCCACCCCAGCACCCCCCTAGATCCGGCCATGTTTTCAAAGCATGAAATACTATAACTACTACAATAACAAAACAGCTAATAATAATTATATATTTTTTTTTTTTTTTAATTTTCAAGGCATTAAATATTTTACTACAATCATAAAACAGCTAATAATATAAATCAATAATAATAAATTTTTTGTTTTTCATTTTTTTTTCAAAGCATTAAATATTATAACTAATACAATCATAAAATGGCTAAGAATATATAATAATAAAAAATATTTTTTTTAATTATTATTTTTTTTTTTTTTTTTTCCGTTTTGTTTTTTTCAAAGAATTAAATGCTATAACTACAACAAGCATGGCTAAATCAGCTAAACGTGTATGTTATATAATAATAATATTAATAGTGATATATAATTTGAAAAAAATATTATATACACAACATTTCTCATATACATTACAAACATAGCTGATGTCATCCAGGCATTTGAAAAAAGATGTTACAACCTATGGAACACAATATATTGCAATTCTATAGCACCATCATCATCAATGATATACCCAATCTGCATGTCTCCAATGATGGCTTGGTGTACATCCCCAGGGAGGAATGGCTGGTCGTCTTGCAGGTTGAGAATAGCAGCCCGGCAGATTGGACAAGTGTTGCTCTCTACAAGCCAACGGTAGATGCAGCTGGTGTGGAACTCGTGAGAGCAGGCCAGGATGGTCGTGTCCTCTCCATCTTCATAACCTGCCAAACAAATGGGACACGCAATTACCTCCTCCTCGACGCGCTGCTCCATGGCCGGAGGTGGGTGGTGCTCAGGGGCCCTGGCACGCTGTACCATGGCCGGAGGTGGGTGGTGCTCAGGGGCCCTGGCACGCTGTACCATGGCCGGAGGTGGGCGGTGCTCAGGGGCCCTGGCGTGCTCTCTTGGTGAGCGGCTCCGGTGGGTGGAGGCCTCCTCCCGTCTCCGATGACGCTGGACTCTGGACCTCGTCCGATGGGCGATGGGAGACTCTCCGTCCTCCTGATGTGAAGACCTTCCACGGGATGGGCGTCGTGAAGGTCGAGGCATCCTGGTGGTGCTGGATGACCTGCAAATAGCTAAAAATCTGAAATATTACCACTAATAATATAAAGAATTATATAGTAGTGATAATAGGAATAGAAATCCGTATAAATGGCGATAATCTCTGTCAGTCGCAGGAGACACGCTCTGATGCTGTGTATTGCTCGGCAAGCAGGGCAGCATTGAGGTGAGATGCAGCCTGGGGGCGGAGCTAACCTGTCTTCCTGCCAATCAGCCAATCACAGCCTGCCACCTCACACCAGCTGTCACTTTTCCGGCCTAGTTTTTTTGACTGACACTTGTACCCAATGATAAATTTGATATAATTTTCTTGATTTTCCATAGAAATCCAGTCATTTGGTCAGTTTAACGGTTATTCATAAAACCGGCCACAAGATGTCACTAGGTGTGATTGTGCCATAGCGGTAATACCGCCTCCCGCCATAGATGTCTCCCTTCCCAATCAGCTCCAATACACATGATAGAGTTGTGCTTTCTACCCTCCGGTGGCCATTTTATCTAACGGAGAGGAGAGAAGAATGTGGGAGTGAGGGGAAGCCAGAGATACGGGCGGGAGTCATGGCGACCGGGGAGAGCCCGGCTGAGGAGGTCAGACTGCTGGGGGGAGGGAGGGGCTGGGAGGTGCCTCATGGAGGAGTCGGTGTTGGGGGGTATATTATGTATGGTAATGGACAGACAGCTGGAGCTCCACCATCACTTGTCTCCCCCCAGTGTTTCCTCAACTCCCCCCCCCCCCCAGTGATTTCTCAACTACCCCCCCCCCCACCTGTCCATAGTAACATGGCACTGTGCAGAAAGCCCCCCAATAACCCCCCAGCAGCTGTGTCAGACCCCCCCCTGATGTCAGCCAATCATAAAGGAAATGAATCCAGAGCTCTAATCCCCCCAATAAGAATTCCACGCCCCTCCTCCGCTCTTCATAAAGAGATCCGTGTAATACAATCATTGCAGAATAAAAAACATCCAAATATTACAAACAATGAAATTGTAACTAAAGGAGAAAGTAGTTAGTTTAGTTTTGGACAGAGTGGAGAGGGACTAGAGCCTCTGTCTGGTTTTTCTTGCTGTCTATGTCCCCGTTAGGGAGATCCCCCCTCTATTTCTCCTGGTTACCATTATCATCAATGGGGAGAGTAAAAGAAAAGCCCAAATTTTGGGTTGTCCCCAGGAAAGTAATAGAGGGGGGATCTTCCAGTGGGGACTCTGGGGGGGCCGCAAGGGTTTCCCTTAATTTGGAGGGATTTCCTCTCACTTCCTGTTTTGGCTATGGGACAGGAAGTGGAGGGAAATCTCCCCTATGGGGCACAGATGACAATAATCTGACAGGGGTTCTAACCCTCCCAAACATGTTGCCTATACTTCTACTTTAAAGCAGGATTGCGGTCACAAATGTTTGCCCCCCCCCACTGCATGGATCAGCTGCTTGTTTATTCTGGGGGTGAGCACAAAGCTCATACTTACCTGACCTGCACAGCTCCACTGAACGGGGAAAAAAATCATTTTTACCCAGAATTCTGCTTTAAAAATGATGTCCAAATTGTGTCAAAGTGCTGCACAACAATCCAGTGAGCCCCGGATCACACTGGTGCGGCACTGAAATCACACTACTTCAGCGCCATTTCCAAGCCACATATCAGTGCGATTTGCACTGCCGATTTCATTGCGGATTGCAACCTCATATAACAGAAGTCTATGCAAGTTGCAATGAAATCAGCAAAAAGTAGTGCAGGGACCTTATTCATAATCGCTGCAATATGAGTCTCTGCGATATGAACGGTTCCATTGCCGGCAAGGGGGTGCAATTTGGACTCAACTTGTATCAAAGTGCTGCAATATTCACACTTGTTCCTGGAGTGTTTCTATCCATAAACAAAGAGCTCCACAACACTCTTCCCTTGTCCTGTACCTCACCCGTGTGCCTGAAGGAACTCTCCAGACATTAAACCCCTTCATTCCCGTTGGGTCTAACACACTTAAAGCCGAGTTCCAGTGGAATAAAAAAAAAAATAAAAGTCAGCAGCTCCAAAAACTGTATCTGCTGACTTTTAAAATACAGACACTTACCTGTCCCTTGGTCCTCGGCATCATCAGTGTTGTCAGCCGGCTGTGACAGCTTGCGGCTTCACAGCCGGGTGCCCGCTGCACTTTGTGAATGGTCCCGTAGTCTTCTGGGACCTGTCACGTGTCCCAGAAGACTACGGGGAGGGAGGGAGGAGGACATCTTCTGCTTCCGATCGCCTTAAGCAATCGCACCAGAAGTGGGAGCGGGTACCTGTCAAATTCGGGTTCCTGCTCCCCAAAGGTAACAATTAGTGGTGCACCGAAATTAAAATTCAGGTGCTAAAACCGATACTGAAAATTCAGAATGTACGTGGCCGAAAACTGAAATGTCTGCATGTGTGGGGAGGCTCAAATTTATTTATTTTTTGTATTTCTATTTAACCGCATCCTGTCCACCCTATAGCAGAGGTACTGTTACAGGGTGGCACGGGTGTGCAAAATCACTTCTATATACGTGGTTTTGCAGTTCCGGGTAGGGGGCAGGCTGATCACTGTATTGGTGTCACTGGGGATGTCAGTGACATGAAGCCAGTTCCCCCCGGTGTCAGAATGCCTGCCGCAGTCCCGCTATAAGTCACTGATTACCACCTTTACTAATAATAATTTAAAAAAAATCCCAGTATATATATACTGCCATTTGTAAACGGTATACCTTCACGTGAACCAATTAAATTACACGTATTGGGATTTTTTTTTGGCAAAGACATGTAGCAGAATACATTTTAGTCTAAATTTATGGCTAAAATTCTTTTACTGGATATGCTTAATAGCAATAAGTGAAAAATATTGTTTTTTCTCAAAATTTTCAGTGTATTTTTTTTAATCGCGCAAAAAATAAATGCACAGGGGATCAAATACCACCAAAAGAAAGTTCTATTTGTGGGGAAAAAAGGGTGTAAATTTAATTTGGGTGCAGCATTGCATGACCGCGCAATTGTCAGTTAAAGTAACGCAGTGCCATAACACAAAAAATAGCCTGGTCAGGAAGGGGGGTAAATCCTCAGGAGGGCAAGTGGATAATGTGTATTTTTGTTTATTTTTTTTAACTTATGATTTTATTGCCATCACATAGAGGACCAATAGTCCTATGTGATAGTATATGAGTGACAGGTCCTCTTTGTAGGGGGGAGGGGGCAGGAGAGGAGCAGTGTATACAGTGAGGGAGTAGTGTATACACTCAGGTTCCCTCGCTGGCTGCCGCTATGTGTCAATGCCGGTTTTTAAATGTGATTACCGACTTCTTTTTTTTCCTTCACTATAGTTCCAAGAAGAACCTGTCATTCTGGCCGCTAAAGGAAACAAAGGGGCGGGGTCACTGGCGGGGAACAGTACTCCTCCCACTTATACCAATGATGAGTCACCATTCCTCCTACTGACCACAGATGCTACCTAATTTGTATCCAATATGAAATTTATATCCATTTTTTGAGACAAATAGAGCTGTCTTTTGGTGGTATTTAATCACCACTGTTTTTTTTTATTTTTTTGCTAAACAAACTAAAAAAGACAAAATTTTGGAAAAAAAAAAGTTTTTCCTTAGTTTCTGTTATAAAATGTTGTAAATAAGTAATTTTTCTCCTTCACTGATGTGCGCTAATGAGGCTGCACTGATGGGCACTTAGTAGGAGGCACTGATAGGTGGCACTGATGGGCATCAGTGATGGGCATTGACAGGCACCACTCATGGGCACTGAAAGGCAGCAATCATATATAGCACTGACTGGAACTGTTCGGCGGCACTGACTGAAATTGATAGGTGGCACTGAAAGGCAGCTCAGATGGGCACTGATATGTGGCATTGATGTGCACTGGTAGGCATTGATATGTGGCATTGATGGGCACTGATAGGTGGCACTGATGGGGCTACACTGATCATCGGGGCACTGATCATCAGTGTACATGTCCCGTCTGAGGAATTCCGCTTACTGGCTCTCCTCTTCTCACGAGCTGTCAGCGTGAGGAGAGGAATGCCGATAACCGGCATTTCCTTGTTTACATGCGATCAGCTGTGATTGGACACATCTGATCACATGACAGAGTCGACGACATCGGATCTTTCCTCTGATCGGTGATCCGCTGTGTCCCAGGAACACAGCGCACCACTGATCGCCGTGTGCCGCCCGGGGGGCTCCCATGTGCAGTTAGAGTGGGAGGATATCATGTGATGTCCTCCCAGAACGAGAGAACCACCTCCCGCCTGTCACTTCCTTATATATTTCCTTTCTTTTAAATACCACCAAAAGAAAGCTCTGTGTGTGTTAAATGATAATAATTTCATATGGGTACAGTGTTGCATGACTGGGCAATTGCCATTCAAAGTGTGACAGCGCCGAAAGCTGAAAATTGGCCTGGGCAGGAAGGGGGTAAAAGTGCCTGGTAGGCAAGTGGTTAAAAAAATCCCAGCAACATTTTTCAAGAAAACAAGCTCTACTGCAAATGTAGAAATTCCATTGTTGAAACCATTTTCCACTGACAGAGGTGATTACAATGGTCCGCTTTTATTTATGAACGTAATACCTTTATCCCTCCTTTTGCTGTAACTGCTTGTGTAGCGGCAGTATGAGCTGAAGTTTGGCTTCAATTTGTTAGTGTATCAGAATCTGCTAGTATATGTAACACTCCCCTCCCCCCAAACTGACAGTGCTGCTTTCCTTGTGTGTACCTGTGCTCCTTCATCCAGAGTAGGGGCACTCCAATGCAGGAGGGGAGTTACTGGCAGGATCACCAAATCTACTGCATGCATCACATCCAAGGATTGGTACACTGTAATATATGACATTTTTGTTTTTACGCCTTTAGTCAGTGTGTTGTGCGTTTTTATTGTGCATCTGTCTGTGCAGCACTGAACCGTTCGTAGGTATGGCTTTAGGCAGCATTACAATGAAACTGGACAGAACATTAACAGAACCAGATCTACAAGATGGTCCCGTCCAGTCTGGAGTGGGAACGCTGTGTTAAGGTGCTCTCATCCTCACACTATGGCAAAGCCTTGTGTGGTTTGTGGAATGGGGAAATAATATCGGAGGGGATCCATTTCACTTTTCCAGGTAAATATCCTTCTCCAGAGTTTTCACATTAGGGGGTTGGGGGGGTGTCCTCACCCCTGTGTAAGCTCTGAGCAGAGTCATTGTAGCTGATGACTGAACACACACAGTGGGCAATAAAGATTGCCTGCTACTTGGGAAGGCACGCCCATTGCTTTCCTCTTCAAAGGGAAAAGTGCGGGTTTACTTACAGCTTTGAGCAAGAGAATGCCAGTCTGCTGTGGTTTTTATGAAGCTTTTATTTTTCTGTGGCAGGGAGGATGACTGGGTTCAGCAGTTGTGGACTTAGTTCCTCCCAGACCAGATTGTGATGGATGTGAGCTGGAATCTACCTGGATACCCTGACAAGGATGGATCGTAGAACCTACTGCTGTGTGAGACCATCAGCAAGTCCTGCAGCCAGAACCGGGCTCCTTTGGTTACCGATCCATTCTTTGATATGCATACAGGCATTGCCGAGCTTATAGGTAAGTTTTAGAAGCCAAGACATGAAACTTTATTTACATTACAAAATCCCTCTTAGTTTGTACCTGTTAAGATCTCTTGTGAGACAATCGGTATGCTATGGTCCAATTAGCAAGATCTGTTCCCGTTACTGCAAGAGGACTGACCGTCCCAATGGTGCAAGTCCTTTGCAGACTAGCTGCCATTCATTAGTTTTAGCACCGGTGTTTTCCAAAGTTGGCATGTCTCAAACAAAGCAGTTTGGTAGAAATTGCAGCTTGCAACGTTTGTCCCGGGGAAAGGGTCCAATAAAAGAAATTTCCTGAAATATTTAGCTGTAGTGTTTAACCGTGGTCCCAGCACCCTATAGCAGAAATACTGCTACAGGGTGGAAAGGGTGCGCAAAATCACGTGTATTTATATGCGTGATTTTGAATTTGCGGGTAGGGGGCGCACGCAGCCTCTGCTGTAAATCCCCCGGTCCCAGCCAATGATTCCCCGCCGGCACATGGACGGGGTAGAGACCTGTATGTGAACAACACAGATCCCTCCCCTGTCAGCTCCTGCTCACTGCTTTGTATGGCTCTGCATAGCAGAGCCATACAAAGCAGTGTGCTTACAGTGTAAAGCACACACACAGTGAAACAGCACACCGTTAACCCTTTGATCGCCCCACGTTAACCCCTTCCTGCCAAGTGCCATTAGTACAGTGTCAGTGCTTTTTATTATACAGTATTTATATAGCGCCAACAGTTAGCTCAGCTCTGTACATTACATTGGGAGACAATACATGAGACAGTACAATAACAATACAGTGCGATTCACGAGGGGTACGAGGGCCTTGCTCCTTGGAGCTTACAATCTAGGAGGGAGGGGATAGTGGTACGGGAGGAAAAGCTGTGGGGGATGGAGTGGTAGGAAGAGTGGAGGAGATCTGCAGTTAGCAGAGGGTGGGGTAGGCTTCCTTGAAGAGTTGGGTTTTTAGGGTGCGCCTAAAGGAGAGGAGAGTGGGTGATAGTCTGATGGATTGGGGTAGGGAGTTCCAGAGGATGGGTGATGCCCTGGAGAAGTCCTGGAGGCGGGCATGGGAGGAGGAGATCAGGGAACTAGAGAGTAGGAGGTCTTGTGAAGAGCAGAGAGTGGGTTTTGGGTGGTATTTGGATATCAGATCGGTGATGTAGTTTGGGGCAGTGTTATGGACAGCTTTGTACGTCAGTGTTAGCAGTTTGAAGTTGATCCGTTGGGCAATCGGAAGCCAGTGGAGGGATTGGCAGAGGGGGGTGGCGGAAATGGAGCGGTTGGTAAGGTGAATGAGTCTGGCCGCTGTATTCAGGATCGACTGAAGTGGGGATAGCCTGTGGTGAGGCAGGCCAGTGAGAAGGGAGTTAGCACTGATCGCTGTATTTGTGTCATTGGGGGTGTCAGTGGCAGTCAGTCAGTCGTCCCAACATACCCCCCCACCCCCCAGTGTCAGAATGCCCCCCGCAGTCCTGCTTTCAGTTGCTGATCGCCGCCATTACTAGTATTAGAAAAAAATTCCAGTATATGTACCGCCATTTGTAGACACTATAACGTAAAAGTAAACCAATTAATTTACATGTATTGGGATTTTTTTTAGCAGCACGATACATTTTGGCCCTAATTTATGACGGAATTTGATTTTTAAAAAAGATTTTTTTACTGGACATGTTTAATAGCAAAAAGTCAAAATTGGAATTTTTTTTTTTATAGCATAAGAAATAAAAACCGCAGAGGCGATCAAATACCACCGAAAGAAAGCTCCATTTGTGTGGAAAAAAGGACATATATTTCATTTGAGTGCAGCGTTGCATGACCACGCAATTGTCAGTTAAAATAATGCAGTGCCATATTGTAAAAAATGGGCTGGTCAGGACGGGGTAAATCCTCTGGAGGGCAAGTGGTTAAAGTGATTGTAAAGGAAGATTTTTAATTTTTTAAAATAACAAACATGGTGGTTTTTTTTCACAGAGCAGCCCCGATCCTCCTCTTCTCAGGTCCCTCACTGGCACTGCTGGCCCCTCCCTCCTGCCAAGTGCCCCCATAGCAAGCAGCTTGCTATGGGGTCTCCTGAGCTGCTTCTCTGTGTGTCCATTTACACACAGCCGTGGCTCGGCCTCTCCCCCTGCTCTCTCCTTATTGGCTGTTATATACAGTAGCGGGAGCCTATGGCTCCCACTGCTGTGTCAGCCATTGAGGAGGAAGAGAACTGGGCCAGTCGAGGCTGTCTTGCACATCGCTGGATCCAGATGGGGCTCAGGTAAAAAGAGTTTTGCCTATAGTTCTACTTTAACAACTTGCCCTCCAGAGGATTTACCCCCCTTCCAGACCAGGCCATTTTTTGCGATACGACCCTGCGTTACTTTATCTGACAATTGTGCGGTCATGCAACGGTGCACCCAAATGAAATTTACTTCTTTTTTTTTTCCCTCACAAATAAAGCTTTCTTTCGGTAGTTTTTGATCTCCTTCACGTTTTTTATCTTTTGACCTATGAACAAAAAAGAACGACAATTTTGAAAAATACCTATATATTTTTTACTTTTTGCTATTAAACATGTCTAGTAAAAAAAAATTGTCTTTGCTAAAAAAAAAAAAAAACACCCAATACATGTAAATTCATTGGCTCATGTGAAAGTTATAGCGTCTTCAAATAGCAGTATAGATACTGAAATTTTAATTTTTTTATACTAGTAATGGTGGTGATCAGCAAATTTGCAGGACTGTGGCGGGCAGTCTGACACTGCGGGGCAAACTGTGCTTGGTGTCACTGATATCCCCAATGACACTAATACAGTGATCGGTGCTAATAAAACGCACTGACACTGTACTAATGACACTGAGCAGGAAGGGGTTAACTGTGCTGTCTTACTGTATGTGCTGTTTGTGTTTTTCTAGTATCACATTAACAGGCTTTGGAAGGTGAGAATAAGAGCAGCAAGTAGTGTGCAGGGGTGTGGAAACTATTTTTAAAAACTTCTTGCCCATAGACACGGTCCCAGTCTACTTGTCCCACATGACAATCTACTTCTCCTAATCAAAAAAAATAATTTGAACTAAAAGCATATTTAAATCTGAGGTGCTTTTCGGAAGGTCTGGGGCTTTTAAAAACGAAAGGGGCTTTATGGTGAACTAAATAAAACATTGCGCTTTTTATCTTCTTCTCGAGGAGGGGAGAGACCTTGCAGTGTGATGAGCACAGATTGGGTGTTCGTCAGGAAAGAGAAGTGTCGGGCTCTTTTAATGCTCAGCCGAAGCGCATCTACTGAGCGAGTAAATGAGGCACCGGGCCCGGTGAGGAAATAAAACCTTTACTCTTTCAGGTTCTTCTCACAAGGAAGCACTTGGGTGCTCCGTACAATCACATGCTGAGCAGCCAAATCAAGCTCTGGTGTCCGTTCCATTAACGGATAAATCCACCTTTAAAAATAAATAAATACACATTTTTTGCAGGTAAAAAAAATACATTTACTGTTTTTTTCCCCTGGAAAGCATTGCAGCAGTGATCAACAGATCGCAGGTGTAATGCAGGACTCCTGCAGACTGTCAGTGTAAGCTGTACATCATACAGGCAGACCGTTTCACACTGACAGGCTAAATCGATGAACTACCAGAGCGCTCAGCAGTGCCATGGTGGTTCATTGAGAACTACAAGCCGACATCCACAAAGGATGTCAGTACTTGCAGTTGATTAATTCACAGAACTCTATGAATGAATGATGTGGCCATGCGAGGCTCCACCCACATGGCCACGCTCTTTTAAAAATGACATAGCTGGTACAGGGAACTTCTCCTCGTACTGCTATCACACACTAAGCTGCTGCAGGAGCCGGAACATTGTTACGTGTTCCACTCTAAAAATGATAATACCAAAAAGGTCTAAAATTCAAAATTTTAGGGCAAGCAAATGCAATAAATTGCCCAAGTTTTTGGTAAAATATAAAAGACGAGGTTGCACCGAGTAAATAAATACCCAACATGTCAAACCATAAATTTGTGTGCGCCCGTGAAATGGCGACAAACTTCAGTATCCTATATTTTCTGTAGGCGACGCTTCAAAGGCCCCTACAGCTCATCAGTTTAGTGTTACGGAGGAGGTCTTGTGCTAGAATCATTGCTGTCACTCCGGCTTGTGCGGCGATATGTAACCTTTGTATCGCAATCGGCTGTTTCACGCGTAGGTTCCCCGACACGTGCGTTTACATTCGCATGTATGAAAGTACATCTATTGTTTTTTTTTAAAGATGAAAAGGTGAACGTATCCTTTAAAATAGCTGACAGATTTGCTTTAACCGCATTCCCGCCACCCTATAGCAGATATACTGCTGCACGGCAACAGGGGTGCGCAATATCAGTGGTATATACATGATTTTGCATTTCCGGGTAGGGAGCGCACGGGCGCCCTACCCGCACCGCCATTCGTGGCTGTAAATCACCAGGTTCCGGCCGATGAGTACTCACCGGTGCCCAGTGATTGCCAAGCATCTCGGACGGGGGGAGAGAACTGTTTGTAAACAAAACAGTTCTCCTCCCTGTCAGCTCGTGCACACTACTTTGCATGGCTGTGCGCACAGCCATGCAAAACAGTGTGCTTACAGTGAAGAGCACACACAGCCCATTCTAAAAACAGCACACAGCTAACCCTTTGATCGCCTCACGTGTTAACCCCTTCCTGCCCAGTGCCATTAGTACAGTGTCAGTGCTTTTTATTAGCACTGCTCACTGTATTGGAGTCACTGGGGATGTCAGTGACACCAAGTTTGTTCCCCCCAGTGTCAGAATCCCCGCCACAGTCCCGTTATAAGTCGCTGATCGCTGCCATTTCTAGTAAAATAAATAAATGCCCGTATATATACCGCCTTTTGTGAACGCTATAACTTTAACGTAAACCAATTAATTTACATATATGGGGATTTTTTTCTAGCAAAGACATGTAGCAGAATACATTTTGGCCTAAATTTATGACGAAATTTTGATTTTTACATTTTATTTACTGAACGTGTTTAATAGCAAAAATAAAAAAATATAGTTTTTGTTTTTCTCAAACTTTTCGGTCTTTTTTTTATAGCGCAAAAAATAACCGCACAGGCAATCAAATACCACCGAAAGAAAGCTATTCGTGGGGAAAAAGGACGTAAATTTCATGACTGCGCAATTGTCAGTTAAAGTAACGCAGCGCCGTAGCACAATAAATGGCCTGGTCGGGGTAAATCCTCTGGAGGGCAAGTGGTTAATGGACGCACACAGCTGGGGAGTATTCTGTTTACCAATATTCGGCTTTCAGCTTTGTAAGGATTTTTTCCAAATCTAAAATGTGTAGAAAAGCAGATACATTTTTTTAGCTCTTCTTTTTTTGTTTGTTTTTTTGCTGCTGCTGTGAGCTAAAGACTGACTGCCAGCATTACGCTGATTTTAGGTTGGAAACCTCTTTTTGTTCCTTATTATGTGAAAGCTGACTAATGATTGTGTAACCGTTTCATAATTATTCTACTTTTGTATCACTAAATATTGCTGGGAAATGATTGGCTGGAAAATTAAGACTAATCATTTCATTTTATTACTTTTCTTTACCCTCTCACAACCAGAGGACCTTTGTGCCCATGCTCCCTCAGCTTGACAGCTTTTCTGTTTCCAGATTTTTATTGGCAATTAAATGTACAAATGATACGAACATAGCACCCAAGACTTTATCAGTAGGTAATTTAAAGAGTAACTTCACTGTTGTTGAGAATAAAACCAGCTGATGCCAAAAATATGACTTGTATCTTAGTGCCGATTCCTGGGAAAATCAGTGAGCCAATCACACAAGCAGGAAATGACATTTCTGGGGGATGTTCTGTACACCATCTGTGTACAGAACGCCTCCAGGTAGTTATATTGTTTTGCATTTTACAGAAATCTACAACGCTGCAGATTGAAAGGTAAGGTAATTTTTAATAACACTCAATTACAATATGACATTGATCGGCATTGTACATGCTATGCGTACAATGTGTACACGTGCTATGTGTACAATACCCATGAAAGTGGAGTTACCCTTTAAGTGCAAAAGGTATTTTCGTGTACAACATCATTTTTTGTACTGAGGTCTGGTTTGATATTTCTCATATCAATAGCTGCGCCGTACACTTTTTACGCAGGTTGAATGCTCACCAAAATGATATACTCTAATGAACATGTTTCTTTAATCAGGTGCATATGATAACCCAGGTAAATGCAGAAGGAAGGTCGAATAGAGAAAGAAAAGGAAGAGAAGAGAGAGAAAGCTAGAAGAAGAATATCAGGACATGCGGGTAATCTAGAGTTTTGTTCCGTGTCCATCTCCCCTGCCCTTTGTTGGAACTTGGCTGATTGTCTGTCTGCTGAAATATAACTTATCCAAGGGTCCCATGATCTTTTGAATAAATGTAGTTTATCATTCAATGTGGCAGATAGCTTTTTATGCACCATTTGCCATGACATTTTAGCGTTCATTACTGAAAAGAGGATGGACAAAAGACATCCAGGACCTGGTGACTGCTATTCTGGCCGCTAGGAATGTAAACAAGACCAATATTTTGGAATGCTTTGGTGCCTCCTCTATTGGTTGGTTAAGTAGGGCCTGTAATAGGGACTTCTTAAAATTGACAAGGATCAAAGAAAACAAAATTGTATACACAAATCCCAAACCTTTGACCTTTGGGCATGTCCTCCAAAATGTGGTGTTCTGCGTCCCTTTACCCACATTAGGGGAGGTGCCTGCGACATAAGCAGCAAGTCTGGTAGGTACCACGTACAAAGTAAATTTGACAGCTTTTAACTCAAACCAAACATAATTGGGGTGTTCTGCAACTAGAAAATGGAGGAGGGTTTTTTTTTTGTCCCCAGTGCACAAATGACCTCTTACTTTTTGTTTTACTGGGCTCCAGGCCGGCTTCAAACCTGTGCACCGTTTTAACGCAGGTTGCGTGGAGGACCTATTTAGATCTATGCATGTGGGCAGAGCTACTTTATTTTTTTTCGCAGTGTTGGGTGCATTATCATGGGTCAGCCTGTGTTTCCTGCTGTTCCTGGAAATTTCTGGAACTTGAAGTGGATGGGGGTAAAAGCCCCTTTTTCCACAGGCTTTCCAGAAAGCTTCATTGATCAGTTTTCAGGCGGACCTGATCAAAAGCTCCATGTAGCTTTATGGTCAGGTGAATGTAAACGGACGTGGCCATTTACATCTGTCTACGCCTGAGTCCATTCAGGTTCTGAATAAAACAGAACAGGCTTTGTCCTTTGCAGTTTTTCTGCATCTAAATGTGACTTATCAGAGTTAGTCTGATGTAAACGGACACAAATCCACTTCCAGCTGCCCATAGAGCCATCACGGGTCCAGAGATGTCTGCTGTCAAAGTGCGGACAGAGACTGAATGGGCACGGATGTCACAAAACTGACACAGACTGAATGGGGCTGACGAAGCCTGTGTGAGAGGACCCGAGCAGCATTGACCAAGGTTTGTCGATACTTGCTGCAACTGTATCCGAACACATTTTATGCATTTTGATGCATTACCATTGCCTTCTATGGCCCTCTGAAAACACTAAAAACTGAAAAAAGGGCATGTCGTAATTTCCAATACAAACCAAACTGCAAGAAAGCTGGATACACGCTACAGTTTAAATGGGCCCTAAGGCAGCCCTAACACAGAAGAAACCATCCCTGTAGCTTTTTTAGGGGAGCACCACATGCAACACACGGTAATTAAAAATAAATGGCTTCCCACACAATAATGCATGCCTAGTGCGATACCACCAATTATTCTTCCCTCTAGCTCAAGGCCACTTTCACCGCAGCCCCCACGTCTGGTCACAGAGCTTGCACTGCTTAGGTTGCTTTCACACTGATTTGTTTTCCTTCCATTTTTGCATAAAAAAAACAAACTGCATAACCAATAAATCCTATGGAACTCTTCACAGTGGTCAGTTGGGGGTCCTTTGCATTGTTAAAAGTTGTGCTTGCTGCATTTTTGGTGCATGTGTGGTGTGGTAAGAAAAATGCATCAAACAACCCCCCCCCCCCAGCTTAACTGGCAATGGCGCTGTCATGCAACGCTGAACGCAAACGAAATTTACATCCTTTTTTTCCCCCAACAAGTAGAGCTTTCTTTTGGTGGTATTTGATCGCTTCTGCATTTTTTATTTTGCGCGCTATAAACATAAAAAGACCAACAATTTTGGGGAAAAAATATTTTTAACATTTTGCTATTAAACATGTCCAGTAAAAAATGTAAAATATCAAATTTCGTCATAATTTAGGCCAAAATGTATTCTGCTACATAAATATATATAAGGTGCGGAGCTAAACAGTTCAACCAATACTGAAAGCTCATTATATAAAATATGCCAAGATCAGGGGCGGACTGAGAACTCATGGGGCCTCGGGCAATAGGGGATCATGGGGCCCCTGTGTCCTTGCCCAAACTCAAAAAAGACTATGAAAAGGTACTAGGGGCATCTCATGGGGCCCCCTACTGACCCCGGGCTCTCGGGCAGTGCCCGAGTTTCCAAATGGTCAGTCCGCCCCTGGCCAAGATTAATAAAACCATAAAAATCATCATAAGAATAAAGTGACTTGTGACAAAGTGCCAAAAATTCCGATGTATTCAGTGACTTTGGTGATCTCATATAGTCCGTCACAGCAGCCCTGCACTCTCCGACTGGTAGGAAGGAAGAATTGATCGTGGCTGTCGGGGAGGACTCTGTATCTATCGCCATCCTCATGGTGGAGGTGCAGCTATCAACAACCCACAGAGCTGTATGTAAGGGGAGACTGAGCCATATTGCCAGAAGGAGAGAGCGGTGAGGGGAATACCTGACCAGACCAGATCCATCCATACAGGAGCCTTCAGTGTATCCATAAGAGAATATTGTCTCTAAATGCGCAGATTAACTGTGCATCTGGTGAGTGCGCAGCCTTTACATAATACCAGTCATTTCACCACAGTCTGGATGGAGCACCTATTACTGGAGATAATTTGATCTCCCATACTCTTAATTGGGACAATTACTCTATATTAACACTACTGGTCACTCTAACAGTGACGGACTATATGAGATTACGAAAGTCACTGAATACATATGAATGTTTGGCACTTTGTCACAAGTCACTTTATTCTTATGATGATTTTTATGGTTTTATTAATCTTGGCATATTTTATATATTGAGCATTCATTATTGGTTGAACTGTTTAGCGCCGCACCTTATATATATTTAAGTCTTGAGAGGTTATTTGGTATCCTTTTTGTGCTTTGGCTGCTTTTTTGCTTTTAGCGTTCACTTCCTCTTTTTATGATTGTATTCTGCTACATGTCTTTGTTAAACAAAATCCCAATACGTGTAAATTAATTGGTTTACGTAATTTTTTTTTACTAGTACTGGCAGCGATCAGCGACTTATAGCGGGACTGCGGAGGGCATTCTGACACTGACATCCCCAGTGACACCAATACAGTGATCAGTGCTAACACAAAAGCACTGACACTGTACTATTGGCACTGGTAGGCAGGAAGGCGTTAACGTGGGGCAATCAAAGGGCTAACTGTGTGCTGTTTTACTGTGTGGGCTGTGTGTGTTTCATTGTAAGCACGCTGCTTTGTATGGCTTTGCTATGCAGAGCCGTACAAAGCAGTGTGCAGCAGCTGACGGGAGAGAACTGTGTTGTTTATACACAGGTCTCTCCACTGTCGGAGATACTCCGTGATCACTGGATACCGGCGAGAACTGCCTGGCCCGGACCCAACGATTGACAGCCGAGGCCGTGAATGGCTGCGTGGGTAGGGCGCACGTGCGTCTCCTACCCGGAACTGCAATATCATGTATATATACGTGATTTTGCACACCTGTGCCGCCCTGTAGCAATATATTTGCTTAAGAATATATTGACACCCACAGCAGCTCTCAAAGGCGTCGCGTTTTGAACGCGAAGAACTCTCCTTTCCCCCAACACATTCTGGTATAAACCAGCCCGGAGGGTAATTTTTCAATTTTAGAACTGCACCTTTTCCAGACTTTATGGCTTCACACACACGGCTGCCACAGGAGGTAAAAACAGGTGGCTGAGACGCCACATGCAACCCATTCAGGTAAACGGGCCCATGCCACAACTCAATCACTTGGCTTGTGGTGTGATATTTACATACAAGATTTCCATTTGACTGGCAATAAAGGTGGGTTTAGTTGCTGGCAATATCACCTGCTGAATGTCTGGCAGCCACTGCTCTACCAGCCTCTGAAAAGCAAGTCACCTCACAACGCTTTGCAAAGGCATGGGTTATTTACCAGTAAAATCCGCCTAATGTGACTCATTCAAGTGAATAGGTCCAAGCTGCAACCGTGTGCAATGTACACGGTTGCAGCGCGGTGGTGCAGACTTTTTAGGGGTTAAAACAGGCCATGAGGATGCCTGCCCCTGTCGCCTGTAAAATATACTCTGAAAAGCGATCCACCACTCTTCAGAGTGCTACAAGCCCTTAAGTAAAGAACAGTTGTAATTTTCGTTTTATCAGTGCTGTCATTAGGAAGGTTTCCCTTCACTTCCTGTCCTGTAGACTCAGCAGGAAGTGAAAGGATAGCTTTCGCTTCTGCCCTCTGAAAAATAATTCACTGTGCAAGGCTTTTCAAAGGGGCAACAAGAGCTTCTATTTTTCACCTCATTTATGTATACAGAATAGATATATATGTCTATTAATGACATCCCGTGTAATAACCGGAACTGGAAATACCACAATGTGTAAAGTGTGGCTTAGGTGTTAGAAAATAGTTTTCCTCATGTAGTTGTATGTTATTGTATATACTATTATTTGACTAGATAATGTGTGTAATAGTTACCTTTAGTTTCGGATTAATTTCTAAGTAAGTGACAATGTACCTCTAAATAGTAAGTTACTTTACCTGAAGGTATGTTAGGGTTTGTTAAAAGATCTGGAAAGTGACATAAATAGCATGTAATGTTAATACTAAATTACTGAACAAAGAATTGAGCTCGGCCCATTACAGTGAATGTAGCTCCTTAAAAAAGAGGACTTTTTGAACGGTGGAATAAACAGCACAATATATGGAGAATGTTGTATAGAACATTGAATAATGGTGGCAAAGTCTACATTAGAGTCAAAGTATGCCTCAATTTCTTTTTCTCTTTCCGTTTTCTTGTTTCTCCCTTCTTTTTATGAGAGAAAACAGAATAGCTGGATATCGTGTGATATGTATAAATGGGGTTGTGTAAAGTAAAAAGTAACCAGTAATGTGTTGCTCTCAGGTGGAGATTTACAAACTGGTATTAGAGAGGGCAATATATAGGAGGCAAGGCAGTTATAATAGACTTCTTAGGTGACGGATATGTACAGTATAAATTATTATTGTTATTAGATGTTTTAGCTGTTTTCTGATTGTAGTATTTATAGTAGTTGATGCTTTGAAATAAATATGAATATAAAGTATACCAGTATAATAATTTTTTTTTCTCAAAACATCAACTGCTATAACTTCTGCAAGCAGAAACCAGCGAAAATATTTATTATTATTAATAATAATAATAAAAACAATACCAGTGTATTTTTTTTTTTCAACACTTGCCCTCCTGAGGATTGACCCCCATTCCTGACCAGGCCTTTTTTTTGCTTTTTGGCGTTGCACTGCTTCAACTGATAATTGCGCGGTTATGCAATGCTGCACCCAAATGAAATGTACATCCTTTTTTTCACACAAATAGAGCTTTCTTTCGGTGGTATTTTTGCTCTATAAACAAAAAAATTTTGAAAAAAAAAATATTTCTACTTTCAGCTATAAAAAATATATCGTAAACTCAAAGTTAGTCAAAAAATTTAGGCCAATCTGTATTCTGCTAAATGTCTTTGGTAAAAAATAAAAATCCCAATAAGTGTATATTGATTGCTTTGTGTGAAAGTTATAGTGTCTACAAACTATGGTATAGATACTGTAATTTATGCAATTTTTTGCTATACAGCGCTGCACTAGTTTAACTGACAATTGCGTGGTTATGCAAAGCTGTGCCCAAACAAAATGTATGTCCTTTCTTTCACACGAATAGAGCTTTCTTTCAGTGGTATTTGATCACCTGTGCGCTTTTTATTTTTTGCGCTATAAAAAATAAAATGCGAAAAAAAAACCAGTATTTTCTCTTTTCTGTCAAAAAATATCCAAAAAACTAAAAAATTTCATCAGAAATTTGGGCCAAAATATATTCTGCTACATGTTTTTGGTAAAAAAAATCCCAATAGGTGTATATTGATTGCTTTGTGTGAAAGTTATAGCATCTACAAACTATGGTATAGATAATTTGAAATTTACACAGTTTTTACTTTCTGACTGCCTATCACATTTCTTGAGGTGCTAAAATACCAGGATAGTCCAACACCCCCAAATGACCCCTTTTCGGAAATTAGACACCCTAAGCTATCTGCTGAGAGGCATATGAGTCAATGGAAATTTTTTTTTCACACAAGTTTTTATGACAAAAACAGTTTTTTTTTTCTACAAAGTTGTCTCTTAAATGATATATTGCTCACAAAAGCCATGGGTATATGTTGAATTACACCCCAAAATACATTCTGCTACTTCTACTGAGTATGGGGATTCCACATGTGTGAGACTTTTTGGGAGCTTAGCCACATACAGGAGCCTGAAATCCAATGACCACTTTGAAAGCCTGAAGGTGTGTAACTTCTTCATTTCACTTCCTCACTACCTATCACAGTTTTGGAGGCCCTGAAATGCCAGGATAGCACCAACCCCCCCCCCCCCCCCCAAATGACCCCTTTTTGGAAAGTAGACACTCCAAGGAATTTAAAAAGAGGCATGGTGAGTATTTTGCAGATCTAGTTTTTTCTCACAAGGTTTTGAAATATAAAAAAAGAAAAGAAAAAATATGTTTTGGTTTTCTTTCTTTATTTTCCAAAAACCTGTGGCAATAAACGAGATCTGCAAAATGATTCACCATGTTTCTTATCAAATTCTTTGGGGTGTCTACTTTCCAAAAATGAGTCATTTGGGGGGTTTGGTTCTATTCTGGCATTTCAGGGCCTCCAACACTGTGATAAGTAGTCAGGAAGTGTAGTGAGGAAATAAAGCCCTTTAAAAGCCTGAAGGTGCTTATTGGATTTTGGGTTCCTGTACTTGACTAGACTACCAACAAATATCTCACATGTGGTACCCCCATGCTCGGGACAAGTAGCAGAATGTATTTTGGGGAGTAATTCCACATATACCTATGGCATGTGTGAGCAATAAATTATTAAAATGACAATTACGGTCAGGTCCATCAATATTGGGACATTTTATTTATTTATTTATTTATCGTGTTTATATAGCGCCAAAAGGTTTGCTCAGCGCTGTACAATAGGGGGGGACAATACATGAAACAGAACAGTAACATCAAACAGTACACAAGGGGTTAGAGGGCCCTACTCTTTCGAGCTTACAATCTAGGAGGGAGGGGGTAGAGGCACCGGAGGAAGCGGCTGTGGGGGATGAAGTGGTAGGAGGAGGGAAGGGCAGCGGCTGTTAGGTGAGGGTGGGGTAGGCTTCCCTGAAGAGGTGGGTTTTCAGGGAGCGCCTGAAGGTGAGGAGGGACGGTGACAGTCTGATGGATTGGGGTAGTGAGTTCCAGAGGATGGGGGAGGACCTGGAGAAGTCTTGCAGTCGTGCGTGGGAGGAGGAGACCAGGGAGCAAGATAGAAGAAGGTCCTGGGACATGGACACAATTCTAACATTTTTGGCTCTATACACCACCACAATGGATTTGAAATGAAACAAACAAGATGTGCTTTAATTGCAGACTGTCAGCTTTAATTTGAGGGTATTTACATCCAAATCAGGTGAACGGTGTAGGAATTACAACACTTTGCATATGTGCCTCCCACTTGCTAAGGGACCAAAAGTAATGGGACAGAATAATAATCATAAATCAAACTTTCACTTTTTAATACTTGGTTGCAAATCCTTTGCAGTTAATTACAGCCTGAAGTCTGGAACGCATAGACATCACCAGACGCTGGGTTTCATCCCTGGTGATGCTCTGCCAGGCCTCTACTGCAACTGTCTTCAGTTCCTGCTTGTTCTTGGGGCATTTTCCCTTCAGTTTTGTCTTCAGCAAGTGAAATGCATGCTCAATCGGATTCAGGTCAGGTGATTGACTTGGCCAATGGATAACATTCCACTTCTTTCCCTTAAAAAACTCTTTGGTTGTTTTTGCAGTATGCTTTGGGTCATTGTCCATCTGCACTGTGAAGTGGCGTCCAATGAGTTCTGAAGCATTTGGCTGAATATGAGCAGATAATATTGCTCGAAACACTTCAGAATTCATCCTGCTGCTTTTGTCAGCAGTCACATCATCAATAAATACAAGAGAACCAGTTCCATTGGCAGCCATGCATGCCCACGCCATGACTCTACCATCACCATGCTTCACTGATGAGGTGGTATGCTTAGGATCATGAGCAGTTCCTTTCCTTCTCCATACTCTTCTCTTCCCATCACTCTGGTACAAGTTGATCTTGGTCTCATCTGTCCATAGGATGTTGTTCCAGAACTGTGAAGGCTTTTTTAGATGTTGTTTGGCAAACTCTAATCTGGCCTTCCTGTTTTTGAGGCTCACCAATGGTTTACATCTTGTGGTGAACCCTCTGTATTCACTCTGGTGAAGTCTTCTCTTGATTGTTGACTTTCACACACATACACCTACCTCCTGGAGAGTGTTCTTGATCTGACCAACTGTTGTGAAGGGTGTTTTCTTCACCAGGGAAAGAATTCTCTGGTCATCCAGCACAGTTGTTTTCAGTGGTCTTCCAGGTTTTTTGGTGTTGCTGAGCTCACCGGTGCATTCCTTCTTTTTAAGAATGTTCCAAACAGTTGTTTTGGCCACGTCTAATGTTTTTGCTATCTCTCTGATGGGTTTGTTTTTTCAGCCTAATGATGGCTTGCTTCACTGATAGTGATAGCTCTTTGGATCTCATCTTGAGAGTTTACAGCAACAGATTCTAAATGCGAATGTGCCTTCCACAGGTCAGATGAATACTAACAGGTTCTTGTCTAGTGGTATGTCACACAAGGGGACATTTTTGATGTCTTCAAGCATTCCTGTTTATTTTTAAAGTGTTACTAAACTCCGGACCCTGCATTCACTACATGTGGTCTCCCACAGTACACAGAGCGTGGAAATGCAATTATTTTTGTAAATATAAACTGCTAAATACCTTTTCTTTTAGAGCAGTCATGTGACTTTTATCAGTATCCAGCCAAGCACTGGTTAAAGCTTATAGGAGGAGTTTTCTTTAGGCTCTAGGAGGTTTCAAGACCCCTGACCCTCTGTCTAGACAGTGCTGATTGGCTCTCTGTTTATCGCATGCACTTTCCCAAGAAAAAAAAAAATCTCTAGCAATACACACCAAGCTGAGCATGTGCAGAGAGACTCCACAAAATATGTCTTATCAGGAGATAAGAGGGGAACACTGGAAGAAGGGGAGGATCAGAAAAGTAAGGATCAAACAGCCTTTTTACACAATGCAGAGGATTAACCCCTTAGGCTCCACAGTGAGTGTAACAAGCAAACTTTACTGCATATACAGACTGATTATACTGTTGGGGGTTTACTAACACTTTAAGTCAATTTAGCACAATTTCTGTTAATATTATGCAATTTAAAGAGTTGTAATGTATAAGAAACTATACATAAAGCAGACGTGGGTAAGCAGGTTTATTTAAATTCATTTATTTTTTCATAGAAATGTATTAAATTGCCCACCCATGTAGACAGTGCCTTTAGTTGTATATAAGCTCTTCCAGGTTTCCTCAATCTGTATTGAAATGTAGGATTCGATCCCAGGACTCCCTGTGGGAAAGACTGGTCCTCTTTACCTTTTACAACGTTACACAGCAGGGAGGGAAACAAGGTATTTAAGAAATCTGTTGAATTATGTGGATGGGTAGAGGGTAGATGTAGGGAAGCTAAAAATGAGCTTGAAAAACACCAGATTGAAAACATAAAGCAGAAGGTCCATTCTATTGAAAGCCCACCTCCAAATCATTTCCAAAAGTGTCTGAATAATAAAAAAAAGCTTGCCTTGGCCCCAGCTTCTGAAGCACAGATGATGTCCCATTCACATCCAAACTCCTCGAGCGCTTAGTCTACACTCGCCTAAGCTCTCGCCTCAACGACAACAACCTCCTCGATCCCCTACAGTCCGGCTTCCGTCCCCTACACTCCACCGAAACTGCCTTACTCAAACCCTCCAACGACCTTCTAACCGCCAAAGCTAATGGCCACTATTCAGTGCTCCTACTCCTTGACCTCTCCGTGGCCTTTGACACAGTCGACCACCCCCTCCTCCTCAAAAAACTACACTCCCACGGCCTCAGAGATTCCGCTCTCTCCTGGCTCTCCTCCTATCTCTCCCAACGCTCTTTCAGAGTTACTTATAACGCTACCACCTCCCCCTCACTCCCCCTCTCTGTTGGGGTCCCTCAAGGCTCCGTCCTCGAGCCCCTTCTCTTCTCCATCTACACCTCCTCCCTTGGCCAACTCATGCACTCTCACGGCTTCAACTACCACCTCTATGCCGATGACACACAAATCTATCTCTTAACCCCTCGCCTCACCCCATCAGTCTCCGCCTGAATCACAAACCTAGTGAACGACATATCAGACTGGATGTCGCTCCACTTCCTTAAACTGAACTTCTCCAAAACCGAGCTCCTAGTCTTCCCCCAGCCCACCCCCCCCCATTGACTTCTCCATCATGTCCAACAATGCCACTATCAGGCCCGCCCTGCAGGCCCGAGTACTTGGTGTCATTCTGGACTCCAACTTTCCTTCCAGCCCCAAGTCCAATCATTAACAAACTCATGCAGACTCCACCTCCGCAACATCGCCAAAATCTGCATGTTCCTAACCCCGGAAACCACTAAGCAGCTCATCCACTCCCTCAATCCTAACACTGACGTACAAAGCTGTCCACCATACTGCCCCAAATAACATCACCGACCTAATATCCATGTACCACCCAACACGCACACTCTGCTCCTCACAAGACCTCCTTCTCTCTAGTACCCTGGTCTCCTCCTCCCATGCCCGCCTCCAGGATTTCTCCAGGGTGTCACCCATCCTCTGGAACTCCCTGCCCCAACCCATCAGACTATCACCTAGTCTCCTCTCCTTTAGGCGTACCCTGAAAACCCACCTCTTCAGGGAAGCCTACCCCACCCCCTGCTAATTTGCTGACCTCCTCCACTCTTCCTACCACTCCATCCCCCACAGCTATCTCCTCCTGTACCACTATCCCCTCCCTCCTAGATTGTAAGCTCGAAAAAGCAGGGCCCTCGAACCCCTCGTGTATCGCACTGTATTGTTATTGTACTGTCGCATGTTCTGTAACCCATTGTAATGTACTACGCCGAGCGAACTGTTGGCGCTTTATAAATACTGTATAATAATAATGTCACCATACCTACCTCCTCGAATAGCTGCCTTCTCGCAAGATTTCGAGCTCCCAGCTATCTCAGGAAGCACCAGACATGGTGACATCATCCACACCTTCTGGACGCATCTAAAGCTGGGGCAAAGGTATTTTTTTTTCTTATTTTAGCAACAGCAATATTTTGGGATCATCTTTGTCGGCAATTTGACTAAATAAGCAGATCTTGTTATTTTAAATGCAAGATCTGCTTTAAGGCTGGGTTCACACCTATGCACGTTGCATTTGAGTAGTTTCTGTATTGCGTTTTTGCACCTGTGTTTTTTTTGTTTTTGTTGCAGATTTAAAACGCAAAACGCATCAAAAACACAATACATGCTTTTCTGCAGCATTTCCATTGAAGTCTATAGAACCAAAACTGCAACTTTTTGTGTTAAAAAACATTCCTGACCCTTTCCAAAAAACGCATCGGGTGAAAACATGCAGATGTGAACCTGTCCCATAGGAAATCATATTAAATAGACTGTACTGTGTTTCTGCAAAACGCTGTAGAAAACGCTTAGGTGTGAACCTAGGGTAAATGTAGCCAAGAAATATGGTCTCCTACTCTGCCAGACAAAGATGTGATGTGGAGCAGAGATATGTTAACTCAGTACAAGCTGGACAGAATTACAAATCTTTTGAAAGGTAAAACAGTTCCGTTATGCAAGCCATAGATGATGTGATTTTTTTTCTTACAACCACGGGTTGCAGAAAATTGTGTAATTCCCTAACATATTCATCGGTTTATTTAGCTTTCTGGAGGTCAGCTTTAAAATGCAATTCTGATTGGCTGCTATGGATAAACAATCAGCAGCTTTTTTATGATTCAGTTACTATTGGTCTAAGGCTTAAAATTTCAAGTCCTGAGCTACTAGCCAGGCCTTAAGAGTTACTCGCCACCAACAAACACACACAGAGACAGCTGTACACACACACAGACATGTACATACATACACATACAGAAACATGTATACACACGCACAGAGACATGTACATACATATACACAGAGACACATGTACACACACACAGACATGTACATACGCACACACAGAAACATGTATACACACTCACAGAGACATGTACATACACACACATACACACAGAGACATGTACACACACACAGACATGTACATACACACACACACACACGCACAGAGACACATGTACACACAGACACACACATATAGACACATGTTTACACACACAGGCACGTACAGACACACATACACACAGATACATTTACATACACAGAAATACACACGCACAGACACATGTACGTACACACAGACACATGTACGTACACACAGACACATGTACGTACACACAGACACATGTACGTACACACAGACACATGTACCCACAGACACATGTACATACACACAGACATGTACGTACATACACACAGACATGTACGTACATACACACAAACACATGTACATGCACACACACACACAGACACGTGTACACACACATACATGTACATACACACAGACACATGTACAGATACACACATGTACATACACAGAAACATGTACAACCCCCCCCCCCCATAAAAAGTTTCAGTACTTCGCTATTCACTCACAGAGCTGGGTACTACACTCTAGGGGGAGGCAGAGAGCACAGCACACACTCCTTGCTTTGCTTTCACTGCGCTCAGCTATTGAGCAGTCTGACGGCTCCCAGTGCCAATGACAGACCCGGCCTAAGCTCCGAGCATGCTCAGCAAGACATATGCATGTCTACTTTAAATGTAACAAAAAGCTTCAAGATTACCACAAGATTATTTACCTCTGATGTCCATGTCTATTCATGCTAGCCGGCTATGTCCGACACCCCAGGACCACAGAAGATAAGGAAGATGGTGGTCATGTGATTGTTTGGCACTTACCTTCCTTGTGGATAAACCAGCATCTGGAATATCCTGCTGAAAATTGATAAACGATATAAAATAAAGTCTGGATATCTGAGCATCACTATGAGCTTGTCGGGCAATCCATTCCAAGACCATATTGAGTTGCTGTGTTTCCACTGAAAATTACAATGCCACATCCATAAAGACTTTGTTGTGGAGGAACTTGAGTGGCCTGCCCAGAACACTGACCTCAATCAAGATATACCTTGTTTAGACATCGCTGGGTCTCTGTGTTTCCCTATGCAATGGCTGGCGAGAGGGGCTAGTGGGATGCTGGCCTTCTGAAAACATAACAGCACCTTGCCTCAGTACTCCTCTCATAGGTCCTCAGTTCTGTAAGCAGTGGATTGACTCTTTTTTTTTTTATAATTTAAATATTTATTAATTTTCCATTTTAAATACATTTCATCAACACAATGTAGATATGTATATATAAAAATATATTCTATAATATTATAATATCCAACATTTCTACTTTATTTACTCTATACAACATTTCCCTCCCAGCACCGCCCCCCACCCCAAAACCCCTCTGCCTATCCTACCTTTTCTCTGCATCTTCTTATATCAGCAAGTGAAGTTATTCTGTTGTTATCTTTTATTCTTTCCTATACTTCCTATATAATCTAGCTTTTTCCCAGTTCTCCCATTTCCCATAATAGGCCTCCATCCTATCTTCTTGGATATAACACAACCTTTCCATCTTTTTGATCTGCTCAACTCTTTCAATCCAGTCCTCTTCCTTCGGTATCTCTATTCGCCGCCAGAACTTGGGTATCAGAGCTTTTGCAGCATTTATATACCGTATTTGCCGGCGTATAAGACGACTGGGCGTATAAGACGACCCCCCTACTTTTCCTGCTAAAATGTAGTGTTTGGGCTATACTCGCCGTATAAGACTACCCCTCTTCCAGTGCACACCAGTGGGAGGAATAGTGCCCCATCATCGGTATCAGTGGGGGGAATAGTGCCCCATCATTGGTATCAGTGGGGGGAATAGTGTCCCATCATTAGTATCAGTGGGGGGAATGGTGCCCCATCATTGGTGTCAGTAGGAGGAATAGTGTCCCAACATTGGTGTCAGTGGGAGGAATGGTGTCCCATCATTGGTGTCAGTGGGGGGTGGAATAGTGCCCCATCGTTGGTGTCAGTGGGGGGTGGAATAGTGCCCCATCGTTGGTGTCAGTGGGGGGTGGAATAGTGCCCCATCATTAGTGTCAGTGGGGGTGGAATAGTGCCCCATCGTTGGTGTCAGTGGGGGGTGGAATAGTGCCCCATCGTTGGTGTCAGTGGGGGGGGGGAATAGTGCCCCATCGTTGGTGTCAGTGGGGGGGAGGAATAGTGCCCCATCATTGGTGTCAGTGGGGGTGGAATAGTGCCCCATCATTGGTGTCAGGGGGGGTGGAATAGTGCCCCATCGTTGGTGTCAGT
>NW_028319711.1:0-95683 GCF_062004578.1 Staurois parvus | reverse complement strand
AGAGAAGAGAGGGAAGAGAGAAAAGAGGGAAGAGAGGAGAGAAGAGAAAAAAGAGAGAAGAGAAAGAGGAGAGAAGAGAAAAAAGAGAAGAGAGAGGGAGAGAAGAGAAAAAAGAGAGAAGAGAAAGAGGAGAGAAAGAGAAAAAAGAGAGAAGAGGAAGGAGGAGAGAAGGAAGAGAAGAGAGAGAGGAAGAGAGAAGGAGAGAGAGGAGAGAAGAGAAAAAGAGAGAGAAGAGAAAGAGGAGAGGAGAGAAAAAGAGAGAAGAGAAAGAGAGAGAAGGAAGAGAGAGAGAGAGGGAAGAGAGAAAGGAAGAGAGGGAAGAGAGAGAGAGAGGAGAGGAGAGAAAAAAGAGAGAAATGAAAGAGAGAGAAGAGAAAAAAGAGAGAAGAGAAAGAGGAGAGAAGAGAAAAAAGAGAGAAGAGAAAGAGGAGAGAAGAGAAAGAGGAGAGAAGAGAAAAAAGAGAGAAGAGAAAGTGGAGAGAAGAGAAAAAAGAGAGAAGAGAGAGGAGAGAAGAGAAAAAAGAGAGAAGAGAAAAAAGAGAGAAGAGAGAGAGGGAAGAGAAAGAGAAAGGGAAGAGAAAGAGAGAAAGGGAAGAGAAAGAGAGAAAGGGAAGAGAAAGAGAGAAAGGGAAGAGAGAAGAGAGGGAAGAGAGGAAGAGAGGGAAGAGAGAGAGAAAAGAGAGAGAGGGAGGAGAGAGAGAGAGAGGGAAGAGCGAGGGAGAGAGAGACAGAGGAGAGAGACAGAGGAGAGAGGGAAGAGAGAGAAGAGAGGGGAGAGAGAGAGGGAAGAGAGGGAGGGCCTTATAATCAGAGGCAAAATATGGGCAGCACAGTGGCTTAGTGGTTAGCCTTGCAGCACTGGGGTCCTTGGTTCAAATCCCGACCAGGACCCTATCTGCATGGAGTTGCATGTTCTTCCTGTGCCTGCGTGGGTTTCCTCCGGGTACTCCGGTTTCCTCCCACACCCCAAAAAAGGGCAAACTTGCGTTGGTGGTGTAGTGGTAAGCATAGCTGTTTTCCAAGCAGCTGACCTGGGTTCGATTCCCAGCCAACGCATTGTCAAGATGGCTGCTTCGCCTCCTTAGTATTGCCATGATAATGCTGATACTAATATTATTTATAGCAATGATATAATAATTCCAACAATATCGACAACTATCATGATAATAATATTAATAATAGAAATAATATTTATAAAGATAATAATCCTAATAGTAATGGCAATAATAGTATTAGAAATGGAAATAATATATATATTTATTATTTGGAGGTGTAAGCAAATACAATAAAATGAAGATTTCTCTGATCGCTGTGTCATTCAGAAACAGCTGATCATATGTCCAGGAAAAGGGCCAATCTGAGCAGCCTTTTACCATGTGATCAGCTGTGTCCAATCACAGCTGATCACAGTGTAAATCAGAAATGCTGGATATTGGCAGTCCTTTCCTCCCGCTCAAAGCACATGAGGAGAGGAGAGGAGAGGAGAGCTGGTAAGCAGCATTTCTCAGAGGGGACATCTACACTGATCATCAGAGCACTAATTATCAGTGTAGCGCCATCAGTGCCCATCAGTGTTTTCCCTTAGCCTTCCCTTGTAGTGGAAGGGCCGGCCTGACTGCATACAAATTAAAATTGTCTCTCTCTTCCCTTTCTCTCTATCCTCTCTCTCTCTTCTATTTCTTCTCCCTCTCTCTTCTCTGTCTATCTGTCTTCCCCCCCTCTCTCTTTTCTTTCTTCCCTCTCTCTCTCTTCCCCCCCCCCCTCTCTCTCTTCCCTTCCTCTTCCTCTCTTCTCTCTCTCCCCTCTCTATACTCTCCCCCCCTCTGTCTCTTCCCTCTCTATCCTCTCTCTCCCCCCTCTCTATCTATCCTTCCCCTCCTCTCTTCCCCCCCCCCCTTTTTCTATTCCCTCTCTTTCATTTCCCTCTCTTTCTTTCCTCTCCCCTCTTTCTATCTCTTCCCCCCTCTCTCTTTCTCCTTCCCCTCTCTCTCTCCACTCCCCCACCTCTATCTCTTCCACCCCACCCCTCTCTTCTCTCTTCCTTTTTTCTCTCCTCTCTCTCTCTTCCCTCCCTCTCCCTCTCTCTTTCCTCTCTATCCCCCCCAAGAGAGAGAGAGAGAGAGAGAGAGAAGACAGAGAGAGAGCAGACAGAGAGAGAGAAGAGAGAGCGAGAGGGAAGAGAGAGAGGGAAAGAGAGGGGGGGGAAGAGAGAGAGAGGGGAATGAGAGAGAGCGGGAAAGAGAGAGAGCGGGAAAGAGAGAGAGAGCGGGAAAGAGAGAGAGCGGGAAAGAGAGAGAGAGGGGACAGAGAGAGAGAGAGAGAGAGAGGGAAGAGAAAGTAAGGGAGAGAGAGAATCATATATACATCTGCACACTTATTGACTCTCTTGCTCTCTAATTGGGGGGGGGGGGGGGGCGCACAAAACTTTTGTATTGCCTAGGGCAAAAAAAAAAAAAGATTTTAGCATGTGAGGAGGTGCAGCATAGTGCAGCTAGTAAATACACAGAGTTCCAGTAAAACTTGGTACTTGTATTAAACAGAATGCCAACGTTTCAAACACCCAGTTGGAAGAATTTACCGCTGGGAAATTACAGTTCATTGTAGTCAGATGTGGCGGTAGAGAGGTGCTGACAGCGTCTGTCTCAGAGGATGAAGCATTGCCTGGCGGTCCAGTCCCAAAAGGGAAGCTCCTTTCCCTTCTAATCAGGAACCTCTCCCTACCAGTAGTTACTTTCCCTAACAAGCGGGGGTTTCTCTTCCTGTACTAGCCACACGCCAGAAGCACTCCAAAACCCAGGGGCAGAGACTTAAAAAGACCCTACTGACCCAAGATGGCCACCGAGGGTCACATGGACACAGCGTAGGCAACCAGAAAGCAGATCCATTGACTCAGGAAACCATAGAACATCATTTCTCATGGACTTCCTTTCCAAGCTGAGGTGGCACTCAATTTGAGCGCCACCTGCAATGGAGAAAACAAACCACACCTACCTACAAGCCTGTATACAAAAAATGTAAAAATTTCCTCAGTAGACAAATGGTTAAAGCAGTTATGTTCAAAGCCCAACCATTTCTTCTGCCAATTTTTCTATTTTTTTTACAAATCGGAGGCCCAGTAGCTTGGAAAACCAAAAATGAATCTCTGGCTGCAATACTCACCTCCATCCCCTGCAGTACCACTTCTCCCCCACAAGGTGTCCTCAATCTTCCTGGTTGAATGATGCCCAGCAAGACTGATGTGTAAAATTAGCAGGTGATCAGGGGCCTCTGACATGCAGCCAGCAGCAGCATAACATGGTCACCGGCGCTTTTTTTTTTTTTACTTTTACAAATCGGAACCCAGTAGTTTTGAATACCACTATAAGTCGCTGATGGCTGCCATTACTAACATAAAAAAAAAAAAAAATTCCAGTATATATACCGACATTAGTAGACGCTATAACTTTCATGTAAACCAATTAATTTACACATATTGGGATTTTTTTTTCAGCAAAGACATTGCTTTTTTTTTTAATTGTCAGTCTTTTTTGTTTATAGCGTAAAAAATAAAAAAAACTGCACAGGTGATCAAATACCACCGAAAGAAAGCTCTATTTGTGGGAAAAGTGCAGCGTTGCATGACCGTGCAATTGTCAGATAAAGTAACGCAGCACCGTATCGCAAAAAATGACCTGGGCAGGAAGGGGGTAAATCCTCAGGAGGGCAAGTGGTTAAAATGACCGGTGAATGCAACTGCAAACCTGTTGGGTTGTGTTGGTAATGTGTAACACTTGCTCTCAGCCAGCAGATGTCGCTATAGCTCTGATGGAGGACAATGTGAACTATGGGAAAAAGCACAACATTCAGTGTATTGGTGACAATTCTAGTTACCTCGACTGGCTTTCAATTGTAGAACCATTTCAGGACCGCGTGCCCACAAGTGTACTGCAGACGGGCGGCCCGTACAGGCTCAGTGATATACCTGTGCATCGCTGGCCTCTTCCAGGTACGCACACCTGCCTGCTGACTCCGTGGGAGTTTCTCAACAGGTCCTGGCAATGATTCATAGCAGGACCTGTTGATCGGCTGTGTCCAATTACAGCCCAGAGCCCTGTGTTGGCAGTCAACACTGGGCTCTGTACAGAGGGAACAATCTCTCTGTTTCAGGGATAAGAAACAAGAGATTTTTAGTACAAAGCAGCACATATTACACACATTAACACTTGTTAGGCACACATTTAACCCCCTTGATTACTCAAGATGATAACCCCTTCCCAGCCAGTGTCATTAGTACAGTGACAGTATACAGCAGAGATCCGAATCTCCTTAGTGATATAATACATCACAATCCCCCAGTATATGATCATCTTTAGCTTCACCAGTGCCTCATCAGTGCAGCTTCATCAGTTCCTCATCAGTGCAGCCATCATTGCCCCATTAGTGCTGCCTCATCAGTGCCCCAGCGATGCAGCCTCATCACCGCACATCAGTGAAGAAAAATTACTTATTTGAAGAAAAAGGGGTGGGGGTGTATTTTCAGTCTTTCCTTTGTGTATTTAGTAACAAATAAAAACTCAATTGGTGATTAAAATCGACTAAAAGAAAGCTCTATCTGTCTCAAAAAAAAAAGATAAAAATATAACTTGGGTGCGGTGATGCATGACCGTGAAACTGTTGTAACTGTCGTTTACCCTCGCTTCACATCTGTGTGTGTGTGGTGCCGTTGCGGGACCCACACAAATACCTGCAGCCGCACCACCCACACAGAGGAATGCGGGACCCGCAGGCAGGTGCTAATTGCAATGGCACGCCACCCGCACTGGAAATGGCAACCGTACAGAAAACCTCGGTTCCTGTGCAGGATGTGATTTCTAGTAGTGCAAGGACTTCTTCCCTGCCGTGTCCTGGAGTACAGGAGTCCATACAAATGCATAAGCTCTCCTGCCCGTGCAAATCGCAGCCTGCATGACCGCACAGATGTGAACCAGGGCTTAAGTGTGACAGCGCTGAAAGCTGAAAATTGGCCTGCACAGGAAGGGGGTGGAAAGTAACCAGTAGGCAAGGGTGTTAAAAAAACGGACTCCTAACATTTTTAGCTGGCTCCTAGATGCAAAGCAAATTTGTCATGCCCTCCTCTATCTACAAAACGGCTTTGGTGCAAAACCATGGTGCCCTTATAATGCAGATCAGTGCTAACTGGACTGCTGAGGACCACCCAACCCAGAGACAAGGCATAGAAGACCCCGCACATCATGTGACCGGCCTAAAAACATCTAAAAAGAATAAGCAATAAAATGATTAGAATAATAATAAAATGCCTAAAACACTGCTGGGGAAGGGGGCAGAGACCAGAGTGGGGCTGTAAGCGAACACTTTAATTGCTCATCTTAACCTGCCCCGGAACACTAACTTTAACAGCTGGATTTACTGTCTCAGGTGTTCAACTTTTTAATATTGAGTCTAACGCTGGCCATACATTGTACAATTTTCTTTCAAAACTTTATAATATATAAGGGCAAACCAGGTCTAAAAGACCCTGCATGTCTCCCTTGTACTACACCGAATGTAATGCAGTGCACATCGCACCGGGACCTGGAAGTGACGTCACATCACTTCAGAATCAGTAGAAGAAGGGGAGGGGAGCAGATGTGTCCGTACTCCTCCTACCTCCCCTATACCACATCCCAGGGGCACCCACTGAACCAGTCTCGGGCCCGCAGAGGGCAAGCGGAGCCCGGGACATATAGCGGGGGCGGGGAGAGGCTGGCACTGTAGGCTGTATGGAAGCTATCGGCAGCAGCGCTGCTGTCAGATTACTTCCACCTGACAGGTGAGCCCTGCTGCTTGCCCACAGCAGGGCTAAGGGAGAAAAAAAACTACCTGCCCGGCGCCTGGAACTACATGTCCCGGGTGTTGGGCGATAGGAAATGGACATCCCTGAGCTGGATCTTGGGAGGATTTATGCAAATATCAAAATGCCTTGATGGGTGGAGTTTATTTTATAAAAAATAATACATATACACATATATAATATATATATATATATACACACATTTTTTTCCCAGCAAAATCATGTCTCGCTTATACAAAGTCCAATTAGAGCAACAAATAAAAGTTGTAAAGGCTCTTTTCTAGCGGCGTCATCTGATCCGATACACAGGGAATCCATGAACCCATCCCCGCTGAACTGGAGCAGAACAGGACTGAGGTCACTTTTGTGGACCCATATTGGATCTATGGTTGGCAGACTTGTGTCTGTATACATCAGGCTACCTCTCATCCATCATGTCATGAACCCGGCTTAAAGGGCCAGATATTTTTTTTTCTTTAAACTGTGCCTGTGTCCTTATTAACCACTCGCCCTCCAGAGGATTTACCCCCCTTCCTGACCAGACCATTTTTTGCATTACAGCGTTGCGTTACTTTAACTGACAATTGCGCAGTCATGCAACACTGCGTCCAAATGAAATTTACGTCCTTTTTTACCCACAAAGCTTTCTTTCGGTGGTAGTTGATCACCTGTGCGTTTTTTCTTACGCTGACAATTCTGAGAAAAAAAACAATATTTTTGACTATTTGCTATTAAACATGTCCAGTAAAAAAATTTAAAAGATCAAATTTCCTCATCAATTTACGCCAAAATGTATTCGGCTCCATGTCTTTGCTAAAAAAAACATCCCAATATGTGTAAATTAATTGGTTTACTTGAAAGTTATCAGCAGATTGAGGAGCATAATGGAATGGATTCCGATTACAAATAGCAGTATATATACACTGGGATTTTTTTTTTTTTTTACTAATAATGGCAGCAATCAGCGACTTATAGCGGGACAGCGGCAGGCATTCTGACACTGGGGGGGAGGTACTGACTAACTGTCACTGATATCCCCAGTGACAACAATACAGTGATCAGTGCTAAAAAACAGCACTGACACTGTACTAATGGCACTGGGCAGGAAGGGGTTAACATGAGAGGTGATCAAAGGGTTTACTGTGTGCAGGGAGTGTTTTACTAGGGGGCGGCGCCCAGAGCAGTGTGCCCGAGCTGACAGGGAGGAGAATTGTTAGTGATTTTGCGCACCCGTGCCGCCCTGTAGCAGTATTTCTCCTATGGGGCGGTCGGAAACGGATGAAGGCTAAGTTCACTTTTTCTTAACATATTACACCCATATTCGGGGTGTAACATGTTGTGTTCAGACCGCCCCCCGATCCCCACTTTGTCAGCTAGTGGGGGATCTTCTCTCCCCTCGTTAGCTGGCAAATATTAAAACAATGTGGCCGTGTGGGGGCTCACACGACTGTCAGCTTGTAATCCTCAATGAACTACCACGGTGCTGTGAAGTCGGCGTCACTTACCGTCATCGCTGTTCTATGTCACTATCAGGGTGTCGGCCTTCTCCGGTGACAGTTCGTCATGTTCCCGCACTTTGTACGACTTTACACGTTGCACCTGTATAAGGCCTAAAACGAATGAATGGAGAAATATTAGAAGTCATGTGTAAGGTGGAGCCTTTAAAGCAGAAATAAACTTACAAAGGTTTGTTCAGCTTTAACACTCCCCTCCCCCCCCATCAGCAAGCGGAAATGTGTTATGTTATTTTTTTTTTTTTTTCGTTCTATGGCTCTCACCAGCCATGATCTGCTTGCATTGCATAAAGAAGCACATAGACCCAGTGATGACATAATAAGAAGACATGTAAGTTTCTTTAGTTCCAATAGCATGTTGATGAGCAGGGAAAGGAGGAACCAGGTAAGGCAAAATATAGCAGGTTAAACTTCAGCTTTAAGGAATACAGTGGAGTCCTCTCTTCACCCCCCCCCCCCCCCCCCCACAAATAAACAGGGAAGAACTGTCAAGGTCCATCTCTGCTCTCCTCTCCAATCATCACACCATGTGACATACCACATGATAGCCAGGAGGCCATTGGCAAAGCACCACACAAGCTCATGCATGCGCAGCAGGGAGCAGGCTTCTTGTTTCCCATATCCAAGATGGCAGCGCCTCTCCCTTCCCAGACAGACTACATAGATGGGGATGAGAGACTGTAGCACTATAGCGGCTGCATGTGGGAGGAGGAAGTGTAACATTCCAATACCGCCACTGACCTCCTCCATGTAGCCAACAGAGCACTACAGATCCCTGGCCAACTCCATGCAGACGTGTAAAGTGGACATCAGAAAAGGAAGTATTGAGATACAGGAAGGAGTGCAGAGCTCCGAGCAAATAAGAACAGATATGGGGAATGTGGAGGTCACAGGAGAAGTGGGACTGTGCAGAGACCATACATGCCAAATAAGAACAGACACTGAGAATTACACCCCGGCATACAGGACACTGATCCGTCATGGACATGTGTTGTATTAAGGAGGTTCATTCATTTATTGGACTGACAACACAACAAAACCCTTGGCTTGGTGTTGTCAGCCTGAAGCAGGAAGTGCTGTTATTGGCAGGATCTCCAGATTCACAAAATCAAACAAAATCCTGGAGAAACCTGTACACAGTACGGCCCCATGACAAACATACTACATGAGATTTTGGGTTCACATCTACTTTACCCGCTGTGTGTATATAGTGCAGATCACTTTTCAGAGGGTGTTTGGTAGGCAGTGGGGAGGAGAGACTACTAACCCAATGGCACACTGTGTTGCACAGTGACAGGGTGGCTCCATATCAATTCATTATTGCTGTGGCTGTAAAGCAAAGTATCAGGCCATGGCGGATGTAAAGCAATGGGCAGCTGCATCTCTTTGTACACGTGGGTGGTCACGGGGCGGAAAATGGTTTTACCGCCCTCCATCCGCCTATGAGAACGAACACTAAGGCCTTGTTACAAATGCGGTTTGGGGTGGTAAAAACTAGAGGCTGAGCCATGCTTTTACTGGCTCAAAATTGCCCCCAACTCACTTCCCGAGATGCAAAAGAAGCCGTATGGGGTATACACATGTGCAGCAAAAATGATCACCCATCATGTTTGACAGAGGGAAGAGGGGGATCTGAGGAGGGGAGAGGAGGTCTGGGGGGGGGGGGTGGGTCTAAGGAGGCGAGATCTGGTGGGGCTGAACAGGATATGGGGGGCAGAGGAAAATAGGGGAGATCTGGGGGCTGAAGAATAGAGATGGTGGTCTGTGGAGGAGAGGGGGGGGGTCAGCAGAACTCTGGGGGGCTGAGTTGTCCCCACCTTCCCCCATGTACTCACAGATAACACCCCTGTCCTGTGCAGGCAGCTTCAGTTTCTCCTCTGTCATCTGACAGTTGACAATGGGAAAAAGATACAGGAAGAAGGGCGTCTGCCCTCACTCCACAGCACAGGCTCTCTATCTCCCCCTGCTGGCTGGAGGGATGACAACGCCAAATCTTCTGTTCAGCTGTAATCAGTCCTGTCAGTGAGGAGGCCCCAACCTCTACATCAGCAGAGCCCTCCATAAACATGGCGCCCGCCTGGCCCCCGGTGTACAACATACAGTATATACCACATAACCCCAATGTACATCATATATAGTCACAGAGATCCCAACCCATTACTAGGAAACCTACCTTTACACTTCCATGGAGAGCCCATAGCAACCGCTCATTGTCCATAGCAACAGGGTGCCACACACAGCGTAATATATATATAAATAAATAAAACATGGTGAAGCGCTAACAATCAGATTAATAAGCAAACAATATATATATAAAAAGGTGAGGTGAACATATAAGTGCTGCTGAAATCAGATCAATCAAAAAGTGACAAAACGTGCAACAGGTGAATCCTGTGGAAAAAAAACATGGACCCGTTTTCCACATGGAAAACCGATGAGCAAGCCAACCTCCCCCTGTCCACATAGGGGACTAATAATAAATGTATATATATAGGTGACCCCTCAAAGGAAAAAACACAACAACTGTGCAATAAAACCGTGAAAGACTCTCCCTTCTATAGGTGTAAACATATGCACAAACACTAAATGTCCAGACAGCACCGTAGGTCGACATACAGCTGCACATATATATATATTAAAGTCCCAAACTGCAGAAAAAAAACTCCAAACAAACACGTAGGTGCTCGTGATAGGTGATCTCCAAGCTGGGTGATAGGAATCCTTAATGGCTGTAATGCCCCCTCACCTTCAAGAAGTGACCACAAGGGCCAGCTAGCCTTAAAACTCCCCCCACGAGGACACGTCCAGATCAAGATGTTGCACAGGATGCTGGTTCACACTCCCCACAGAGCCACACGGTCAAAGAGATAAAACAGAGCATTCTCCATAGTGTAACATGTTTATTATTAAATATAAAATCAATTAAAATGCCCACTCACATGTCATGGTACAGAAAAACGCCTTGCCACCACTATATATATATATACATATACACACACATAAAAACAACATTGCCCCAGTGATGAATATACTGTATATAAGTCCACAGCGTAATATATATATATATATATATAAATAATACAATACACAGCCTATATATACACACATATAAGAACAACATTGCCCTGGTGTTGAAAAAAAAATACTAATAATAAAGATAATAATAAAAATAAAATAATAATAATATATATATCTCCATAGTAACAGTGCTGAGTTGTTATTGTACAATATATACAGTTACATAGACATCAACCCATTACTAGAAAGCCACCTCTACACATCCCATAATAACAATGCACACCCCATAGCAACCATTGACAGTCCTTAGATCCAGTGTGAATCCAATCATGTATCATACAGAAGTATACACACACATATGGAGAACATTGGCCCGGTGCTGAATATATATGAAGTTACAGAGACACCGACCCAATACTAGAAACCCACCATGGAGAGCCCATAGCAACCGCTCCCAGCTCCTAGCAACAACACAAGTCATTCCCATAGTACACAGCAGACTGAATGTACAATACATATATAGGAGAATCATATCCCCCACAGAGACATCCATAGACAGAATGACATCGAAATCCCCTTCTTTGTGGGGAATGTGATGTTTATAAAAATAAATAAATACAGAATTATCAATCATTATAGGATTTACTTTTATTTTTTGTCTGTAAATTGCATAAAAATCATTTAGAAAAAATCCTATGACAATATCACCACAAGAAATCGTTTTGTTATCTTACTTAACACCGAAATGATGACCAAATCAATAGGCTGATGTCAGTTCAGTGTGAGGCTTTCTCCTGTCCCATCAGGGATCACAGGCAGTTGGCAGACCTGAGCAATCGAGCCAGAGCAACCGATCAGCCAATCAGCACTCTCCTAGACAGTTCAAATCCTTGCTGCGGAAAAGTGTGCGGCTAGCCAGCCTGGCCAGGTGATGACATCACAGTGCAAATCTACTGAGCATGCCCAGAAAGGTGATGACATCACAGTGCACAGGGGAGTAAACAATTGATTGAACTGGTCAGTCAGTCTATAGACTACGGAGGAAGGAGGAGGTTGTGCGTCTTGTGTGTCCAGAGAGAACTTCATATTTTTGAAAATGAATCCCATGATGAACCGCATGATAAACCGCATGGTTACCAGGAATACGTTTGTTTCTCCATTTATCATCAGAGAGGAACCTACAGAGACCAGAGACGAACCTACAGAGAACAGAGACGAACCTACAGAGAACAGACAGGATATGGAAATTAGGCCCGACCCCAGCAGAGATTCTGCCCAGCCTGCCCATCAGAATCCCACCCCTGAGGGCAAGCGTTGGCCATTTATTGGCCGGGTTGGGGCTTTTTTCCGACGTCTGTTCCATCATAAAAAGAAGAAGAGAGCAGATAGGGATCCAGAAGGTAAGATTTATGATCGCTACAACATACAAGCTGGCTGATCCATTTTATTTTTGTTACATTGTATCTTCCTATTAATGAAAAGCAGATTACAGACCACACCCTTAATTATAGCCCCCTATTCCTATTGGTGGCCAGTGGCTTATATTACATCCAATCACTGATCACTGACTATACTCTGCAAGTTATTCTCTTTATCAGAGACAAAGGCAGGAGTTTAGGGGCCGAGGCATTGTACCCAACTCCCCAGCGCTCCCATCTTCTCCAGGGCACCACAAGTATCAGACACCCTATAACCCATCAGTCCAGGGCTGGTGATCTCTTCTATCTGACCCCCCCCCACCTGGTGCCATTTAATGGGTTGTGCTTGGCAATGGCACCATCTGCTAAATGCAACTATAATTTTTTCCTGCCAGTTAGCCATGTTAATTTGCAGCTTGGTAGTTGGGGGGGGGGGGGGATCGTGGCTCAATTGCCGATTTTTACCAACCCCCATGCCACCTGTGTAAATGAGGCATATCTGTCTAAAAAATATATAACATTAATTTGTGCTCAGTGCTGCATGGCGGAGTGATTGTCAGTCAAACTGGAGATTTTCCGGCTCATACTCAAGCGGTTAAAGTGCATCTAAAGATCAAATGTATTTGTAGGTTAAGAAAGCATGTTGAGGGGTTAGAAGGCCTGTCGTATCTTTATTGCCCGACCCCTGTATGTGTCCTGGAGGCCATTACCCCAGATATAGAAAGTGAGGTGTCATCCAAACTAGCAGAAGTGTTAGAATTACTCTATTCCATACGGAGGGGGAGGGAGGGGTGCAGGTGCCAGAGCTGAGACCACACCTTCCAACAGCAACAAATCACAGCCTTCCTATACATTTAAAACCTGCACAGGGGAAGTGACAGTTGGAAGTACATCTGCCTTTCAAATAGCTTGTTTTGCATTCACATTATAGAAGAAAAATCCAAAACCTAGCTGTGTAA
Source organism: Staurois parvus (assembly GCF_062004578.1). Taxonomy (NCBI): domain Eukaryota; kingdom Metazoa; phylum Chordata; class Amphibia; order Anura; family Ranidae; genus Staurois; species Staurois parvus. The sequence goes on along the minus strand of NW_028319711.1, from coordinate 82,944 downwards.
AGTCACGTTACAAATATGAGTTTTTCAGCTTTTTTAAGCGTTTTTGCATTAGCAGCGTTTTCCCGTGTTAGTTTTATTTAGCTTTGTTTAGCAAAAAAAATTTTTTTTTGGAAAAGAAGGTCAAAAAATGCCGTTTTGTGGCATTTTACCACGTTTTTCACTGTTAGAGCGTTTTTACAGCTGAAAAACTCTTCTAGAAACCCGCTAGTTTTGAGGTTTTTTTTCCAGCCAAAAATCACACCTGCTAAAAAAAAACGTTGATTGCAGTCTATGTGTGTATGGACACATAGGATAACATGATGGAATGTGTATTGGCTGTAGAAAAAAAACGTCAAATTCCAAAAGCAGCCGCTGTAAAAACGCTAAGTGTGCATGAGGGCTTACTCTGTTCCATATTGGGGGGGGGTGCAGGTGCCAGAGCTGAGACCACACCTTCCAGCAGCAACCAATCACAGCCTTCCTATACATTTAAAACCTGCGCAGGGGAAGTGACAGTTGGAAGTACATTTACCTTTCAAATAGCTTGTTTTGCATTCACATTATAAGAAAAAAAAAATCCACAATCTGTATACTGTAAGCTGCTGTAGCACTTCTTTTCATTAAATTCCCAGCATCCTCTGCACACCGGCTGAAATTCCAAATCAGGCTCTTGGAGAGGATGCCCGCACTGACTGTTAGAACGAGGGAAAGGTGGCACAGAAGGGTTTATTGACAGCATCCCATCTTCTGCCTTTCCTAGTTGAAGCTCTGACAGTGTCGTATTACATGTAGCATTGTTAGATTGGGCAGATTTAGTCGTATTTGGAGCCAGAATGTATTTGTTTTCATTACAAAAGAGCAGTTATGGGTTAGAAGCCGTCAAAATATTATTTCTGGGGATTTCATCCATATATATTTTTTTTGTATTTGTCACCAGAGCTAGGGATCAGAGAAGGTCTTTAACATCCGGTATACTAATCGGTCGGACACAGTGGGTAACAGATCTCACCAACCAGAGGAGCGTTCTGGGAGGACATCCTTTTACATCCACCCGGAATGGTGAAAGTCTCGCCTGGCTGTCAACTGACAATCAGCCAGGTGGGACTTTCACCATTCGGTATTAAATTCATATGATGTCCTTCTGGAACGCGATCTGTGAGCGCCGCCACAGTCCACACTGCAGTGAGATTTGTTGCCCTCTGTATCTGGCCCATCAATGTACCAGCCACTGCCAGTTTCATATGATCGCTGTGACCAATCACATCAGATCACATTACAATTGTATACAATGGATGGTGTTTATTCATGCCATCCATTGTATACTATTGTGATTGGTCATGGTACATACAGGGTCAATCACGGCCCATCTGTACCATGTGATTAGCTGTGGCCAATCACAGATAACCATAATAGTAGACACTGAATGAATCAATTTCATTCAGTAATTATGGTTGCTTTTACCTCTGCAATTCACTGGTAAAGGCAATCATAATGTGCAAGAAAAAAAAAACCTGATCATTTCCCCAGAGTAGAACAATGTTATAACTGCACAAGATGGGAATTTCTTCTCACTTTGGAGGGATTTCCTTTCACTTCCTGTTGCATGGCCAGGACAGGAAGAGAAGGGGAATTTCCTCAGCGGAACAAAGATGGCAAAAGATAGCCTGATATTGGTTTTAACTTTTCCCTACTCTACTTTTGGACTATACATACACCTTGCAAAAAAAAAAAAAATAATAGAAATTGATTTTTAAAAAGGCAACTGGACATTGTGCTTTAATTCTGCTCAGCCAGTCTTGTGATTTATTGGTTAGTTCTGTACTAGTTGATAGTCTAGGAAAACAAATCCATGAATAGAAGCTAATCTATTTTTTTTTTCAACAGAAATAAATGTGATCCCTTCTGCTATCACTGATGACAATGTGACCGTCTCAGAAATGGAGATGGAGACTACCAGAGTCACAAACATTGCCCACCAACAGACCGCAGAGGAGCTGGTGTTCAACCCATCTGCAGAGACTGTGGTTGCACCAATGGATGGGCTAGAAATCAGCATCCCTACAGAGACTGTGTCCATCCCGGCAGATGAGACTGAATCCACAACCACTACAGAGAGGGATCCCAGCTCAGACACTACCTATGTACCAGCAGGTGAACGGGTCTTCCCCAGGGCTGCACAGATTGTGGCTAAGCTAATATATACCATATATATGGGTGTCCATACAGGGGCTGTGATCATCCCAGGAAGTGGGATTGACATCACCACTACTACGGACAATGAGTCAGACCAAAGAAGCGAGATCCAATCCACCAACGCAAAAGACATTGTGGAGACTGTGCCCATCCCGCCAGATGGGACTGAATCCACAACCACAACAACGAGGGAATCCTGCTCAGATGGTACCTATGTACCAGATACGGTGATTGAGATCCCTTCGTCTACAAGCGAGGAGTCTGACTCAGAAGACACAACCCAATACACCGAACCTGCACACATTGTGGAGACTGAGCTAAAAGCTAGGATAGAGATCAGCATCCCTACAGAGACTGAATCTATCCCAGAAAGCAGGATTGAGATCAGTGCTACTATGGACCATGAGTTGGACCAAAGAAGTGAGATCCAATCCACCAATGCCAAAGATGTTGTGGAGACTGTGCCCATCCCCCCAGATGGGACTGAATCCACAACCACTACAGAGAGGGATCCAAGCTCAGACAGTACCTATGGTTCTGCAGATCAACAGTTTAGCACACCTGTAGAGACTGTGGTTGAGCTAAAAGATACCGATGAGGCCGAAGAGAGAGAGGAAGAAAATGAAGAGCAAGACAGAGAGAAAGAAGAAACTACTTCAAAACGTAAGGATTGTAAATAATATGAACAATGTAAGTTAGCTGAACAAGATCCATTATTTAGAGATGTTTCATATTGGCGGGAACTTATTACACATCTAAATAGATGACACAGGACCCCAAAGGAAATTTTTGATGGAGGCTCCTCCCCCCAGCCCCCCATTAGGGGCTGAAAAGCAGTTAATATAGCAAATCCCTAATTATAGCCTTTATTGCCAGTGGGGACTTATAATATACAGTTGCAAGAAAAAGTATGTGAACCCCTTGGGATTACGTGGAGTTTTGCATGAATTGGGCATAAAATGTGCTCTGAACGTCATCTAAGTCACAACAATAGAAGAACACAGTCTGCTGAACATAATACTACACAAACATTAGATGTTGCCATGGTTTAATTGCACATAACATGTAAACATTCACAGTGCAGGGAGGAAAAAGTATGTGAACCTTTGCACTTAATAACTGGTTGACCCTCCTTTGGCAGCAATAACCTCAACCAAACATTTCCTGTAGTTGCAGATCAGACCTGTACAACGATCTGGAGTAATTTTGGACCACTCCTTTTCACAAAACTGTTTCAGTGTAGCAATATTCTTGGGATGTCTGGTGTGAATCGCTCTCTTAAGGTCATGCCACAGCTTTTCAATTGGGTTGAGGTCAGGACTCTGACTGGGCCACTCCAGAAGGCGTATTCTGTGCTGTTGCAGCCATTGTTTTGTTGAATTACTTGTATGCTTTGGGTCATTGTCCTGTTGCATCACCCATCCTCTGCGGAGCTTCAGTTGGCGGACAGATGGTCGTATGTTTTCCTGCAAAATGTCTTGATAAACTCTGGAATTCATTTTCCCATCAATGACAACAATCCGTCCAGGCCCTGAGGCAGCAAAGCAGCCCCAAACCATGATACTCCCTCCGTCATGTTTTACAATGGGGATGAGGTTTTGATGTTGGTGTGCTGTGCCTTTTTTTCTCCACACATAGTGTTGTGTGTTCTTCCCAAACAACTCAATCTTGGTTTCATCTGTTCACAGTATATTTTGCCAGTAGTACTGTGGAACATCCAGGTGCTCTTTTGCAAACTTCAAACGTGCTGCAATATTCTTTTTGGACAGCAATGGCTTCCTCCGTGTTGTCCTCCCATGTACTCCATTCTTGTTTAATGTTTTCCTTATTGTAGATGTGTCAACAAAAATGTTAGCATGTGCCAGAGATTTCTGTAGGTCTTTAGCTGACACTCTGGGATTCTTCTTTACCTCATGCAGCATTCTGCGCTGTGCTCTTGCAGTCATTTTTACAGGACGACCACACCTAGGGAGAGTAGCAACAGTGCTGAACTTTCTCCATTTGTAGACAGTCTGTCTTTACGAGGACACATGAACATCAAGGCTTTTGGAGATACTTTTGTAACTCTTTCCAGCTTCATGCAAGTCAACAATTCTTGATCGTAGGTCTTCTGAGAGCTCTTTTCTGCGAGGCATGGTTCACATCAGACAGTACTTCTTGAAACTAGTAAACCCAAAACAGGTGTGTGTTTTGTAAGGGCAGGACAACTGTCGGGAACACATCCAATATCATCATACTGATTGGAGTCAAGGTTGGCTCACTCCTGGCTCCAATTAGCTCTGGGAGAAGTCATTAAGCTAGGGCCTCACATACTTTTTCCTCCCTGCACTGTGAATGTTTACATGTTATGTGCAATTAAACCATGGCAACATCTAATGTTTGTGTAGTATTATGTCCAGCAGACTGTGTTCTTCTATTGTTGTGACTTAGATGACGTTCAGAGCACATTTTATGCCCAATTCATGCAAAACTCCACGTAATCCCAATGGGTTCACATACTTTTTCTTGCAACTGTACTGTCTTAATGGTCACCATATATAGTATCTACTATAACCCAGCATTGCTGATGGGTGTCTGGTATCCCCTAATATGAGTCCCTTATAACTAAGGTGACTCTTTTCTATTGCAATAAAGTTACTTTGGTATCAGAAAAAAATTCCATTAAAGGATAAGCTAACTTTTAAAGAACTTGTCCACTAATAAATCACCCGGCCCCTTGAGTGCAGCTCTTGTACTGAATACTGTTCTGCCGGATACGTCTCACCCATAGGAATAATTGGGTAGTATGTAGTCACTTCACAACAGACACTTGTTCAGTTAACTTTATATTGTATACTTGGAAAAACTCAAGAAATATCATTGAAACAAATGTAGGTGGAGATAAACTAACCCCCTTTTTTCTTTCCTCTTTAGAAGTCAGCCAGATCCTGCCTGATGTCCCTTTGACTGTAGAAAGCTTCAAATATCATAAACTTATTGGAGAGGGAGAGTATGGAAAAGTAAGTGATCAGATTCACAAATGTTTTTATTCATACCCATATAATAGATAGGGATCCTGTATAGAAGGGAGGCGTGATAACTCAAGGCTGGATTCACACAGTTGTGGTGTTTTACCACCAGTTATAGTTATGCCATGAAGTGCATCATGTTGAGGCAGCCCATTCATGTAAATAGGCAGCCTAATTCTCCAAGATTCCCCATAATAGGTGCATTAGTAGGGTGTGTTGGGTGCCATTAAAGTAGAATTCCAGCTTAAATCTCAGTACCCTTAATAATGTCCCCTCGCCCCTCCTAACACCTATGCTGACTAAGCTGTGTAAGAAAGAAGTATATACTTACCAATTTGCTGCCCGCTCTGGTCCCATCATGTGGGGAGAGGATAGAGCAATCAACAAAGACTGGTAAACCCTGGAGCAGTGATGTCACCTATTGGCACCAAAGTCCCAGCCATTGTCAATGCCCCCTCCTTTCCCCTGCAGCCACTACTGGCTGACTCAGAGGAGTCGGATCACATGACCGGACCAGAATGGGCTGAAAAAAAGGGAAGCATACGCATCTTTTCTACACAGGATAAACAGCATAGGTGTTAGGAGGGGGAGGGAGCATATTTAAAGCCAGTTAGGTTTAAGCTGGAGTTCTATTAAGAATGAACAGCGGCTCACAAATGCATATAACGTGTTTTTGCACATGGAATTTGCCTCAGCGCAACAGTGTGCAACGGAGTTCAAGCAAATAGCTGAAAAGCGGCTTCTTTGTGAAGAGAAAGTATCTTTTTTAAAGACTGGGTCACACTGTATTTGCATTTGGGCATTGCGGTGCCATTCATTCTAAATGGCACCTCAATGCATGTGAGCTCCAGCACATCACAGCTCACGGTACGGCGCTACCTCTGTGTTACCAAATATAATGCATGCACCATTTCCGGTTGCACATGGTGCATTATGCAGCCCATTAAAAAGAAAGGCTGACTTAAAGTAGTTGTAATTGCAAGCTAGTCAGAATTCAAATTTAAATAGGTGAATAGGTACTGCACATATGTATTTGTAAAAAAAAAATATTATACCTTTTCCGCTGGTCTAATCTGCAGGTCATGTGATCGTTCTTCCTTGCTGAGCACATCACGGACCTGCGGGTGGGCGCATCTGCCTAAGATTACATGTCACTGTTAAAGGAGGAGGGATAGGTGGGGGTTGGGGGGGTGGTCCTGACTGCACTGACCATTGAAGATATAGGCAAGCTGTGCGCTTGCACGGCTTTCTTGTATCTCAGTACGTAGTGACAGAGGATGCAAACTGACCGCGCTAACACAGATGCTTAGTGTGGTCAATTTACAACCATTACGTGGGGAACTGGCAATATCACCCAGGTAATTCAGAGGAATGCGATATTGAAATCGTGCTACTTCACTTGAAGTAGAGTGATTTTGAGGCCGCGGACCTGATGCAATTTAACATGCGGCTTGCCTGACATCTGTGCCACTTCATGGAAGACTTGCCATGCAATGTGGAACTGTCAAATCGCAGGAAAAGTTGCAGTGGTTTAACTGGGGCTTACAAAAACAAGTAAAATCTTTATGTAAAAGGGAAATATGAAATACAAAAAGGAAAAGATTTATTCAATAAAATTTTTGGGGTTTACAATAATAAGAATGGAATGCAATTTAATGCTCAAAAACAGTGTGAATCCAGCCAAAACCACTGATGCCATTTTATAATTTAACACAAGACAGGGAAGGGCAGGAAGGGGTTTCACTCTCCCTGGTGGATTTTCCATTGAATTTCCATGGGCAGGAAGGGGTTTCACTCTCCCTGGTGGATTTTCCATTGAATTTCCATGGGCAGGAAGGGGTTTCACTCTCCCCGGTGGATTTTCCATTGAATTTCCATGGGCAGGAAGGGGTTTCACTCTCCCTGGTAGATTTTCCATTGAATTTCCATGAGCAGGAAGGGGTTTCACTGTCCCTGGTGGATTTTCCATTGAATTTCTATCGAATAGAATGGGTAAGCTGTCAGAAAAAAAGGGAGGGTGCAGATGGGAGCTCCAGTGGGTACATTTAAACACTGGAGACCATGTGAGATGTAAAGAGACATCGGGTGATTGGCTTATTTACATCTGACCCAAAAAAGAAATATCATGGGTGGGTGAGCCGACCCTGAATTGACAATACTAATATCTTATTCTTCTTTCTCCTTCAGGTATTTTTGGCATCACATCCTGCTGTCGATCAGCTGCTGGCAATAAAAATGGCCAAAAAACTTTTGCAGGGTTCCGATATAGTTTTGAAAGAATGCCAAGCCATGGTAGCGACGGAGGGTTGCCGGTTCTTCCCGCAATTATTTGCTACTTTCCAGACAAGGGTAAGTATCTTTATCTTTTACTTATTTAGTGGAATTTTAGAAGAGTCCGACTCAATTAGAATATGACAATTTCCGACCCCTTATAGCTCTCTAATCACTTGTGTTGGTAAATGTTAATTAACCGGACTGGTTCTGTAACCTTGAAGAGTTTTTGATGGTCCTCCAAGCAGGTTCTTCGGTTCTTGCTGCTCATAAAAAGAGCATAACATCTTCATCATCACAGAACAAGCCCAGTAAATGTGACTATTTTTAGCTATAAAATAACCCGAATAAATGAGACTCTTCACAGACATGTTGCTAAATTTTTCACTGAAAGTCTCCAAAGGAGAGAAGACAAAGGTGAAGGGTTGAATATGGACTCTCATAATGAATAATGAATGCATTATAATTTTTCTCTGTTTTGTCTTCTAGGATTTCCTTTTCTATGTCATGGAGTTTGTGAATGGTGACTCCCTGCAAAATTTCTTATATGATAACAAGCGACTGCATATTGACACCATAAGGTAAGTACTATAATGGAGCTCACTAGGATTGGGGAGGGAGGCAGAATCAATGCCAATTGTAGACAGATCACTTTTAAACTATGAGGCCTCCGTATCAAAGGGGATGATTGGATGTGCCTGCTTTACCTAACCACCCCCAGGTACACTTGTCAGGTGCCTTGCTCTTAAATGCCATGTTTGGATTGATTCAACATTTTTTTCTTTAGAAAATGCAGAAGGAATAGGAAAGGAGGATAGCTAAGATGCCAGACATTTCCTATATCTCTTATAGGGGGAAGCAACGTTAGATACTGGGCCAGAATTCATACCCTGACAATAATAGTCTGCCAAAAGTATTGGGAGGGACTCATACACCTGAGATCGTAGTTCACTCTTTCCAACAATATACTCGAATATCCATGGGTAGCATTAGACTGACATTACCTATGGGATAGGATTCGGGAAGATCTAACTAATAAGAGATTGGTATAATGAATACATTCCTGGTTGTGTTCTTAGCTGGACAACATTCGTTTCATTAGTACTTTAAAACCAGCAATAACGCCTTAATGAAAACCCATCGGGGTTTGCTTATAGCCAAATAAAAAAGCAATATGTATATAAAAAAATAAAGACCCCCACATGGCAATGTTTTGTTAAAATGATTTAACAATATAGAAGATGTCTTCAAAAATATACCAATTTCTACTAGCATTAGGATGAGGTAATATTAATCAGGGATCTAGTTACTGTAAGTTTATCACTAATAAATATTTTCTTCTTTTTTCATCAGATTTATTGCGGCGGAGCTCCTGTGTGGCCTTCAATTTCTTCATTCCAGAGGCTTTGCACACAAGTAAGTTATTATCCATTATATTTTATAGTTTTAACTCAATGTTCTCCAAACTGCGGCCTGCAGGTCAGATGTGGTCCTTTGCTTGCCTTTATAAAGGCCCTGGGGCACTATTCCTCCCACTGACACCAACAATTGGGAATTATTCCTCCCACTGACACCAACAATTGGGAATTATTCCTCCCACTGACACCAATTATGGGGCACTGTTCTTCCCACTTCCACCAACTTTAGGACATTATTCCTCCTACTGACTTCAGTGATGGGGCGCTATTACTTCCACTGACATCAATGATGGGGCGCTATTCCTCCCACTGACTTCAATGATGGGGCGCTATTACTCCCACTGACATCAATGATGGGGCGCTATTCCTCCCACTTACACCAATGATGGGGCACTACTCCTCCCCACTGACACAGACAATGGGTCACTATTCTCTCCATTGATACCAACAATAGGGTACTTTTCCTCTTGGTAATACCAACGATGGGACCCTATTCCTTCTCCTACTGACCACAGGCACTATGTAATAATCTTATTCCCAATGACCACAAAGCCTGAGGCATTGTTTACTCTCACAGCAAAGGTTCACCCTCCTGAAAGTGAAGGACAGTAATCTGGCCCTGTGTTTTGAAAGTTTGGATACCCATATTCTAGCTCATAAAAAAGTCTGGAGCTGACAGCTTACTTTTTTTTTTCTTCTTCTTTACAGTGACTTGCATTTTGGCAACGTCCTCATGGATAGCACCGGACACATCAAGATTATCGACTGTGGATTGGCATCTATAGTACAAACTGCACACTGGCAGGTCAATCAGAATACACCGATGGACTTTCACAGCGACTACTCGTGCTTTGGCAATCTGCTCGTCAACAAAGTAAATAAATGCATTGGCGACAATACCCAACTCCAGGACCTCATAAAAGAGGTAAGTAAATGCCCTACTTTAGCCAAAGATAGAAAAAGTTTATTTGTTCTATAAAATTGGCTAAATTAAATTGTTTAGTTATTGCTTTTGGGATGTTAATGATCTATTTTTTTTCATATATAGCTTTCAACCTTACCTGATCCCAGGTCTTCGTTCACAAATCTGCGACACCACGCATTCTTCTCAACGATAAACTGGGATGACCTGGAAGCTGGGAGAATAAGTCCACCATACGCCATGGAACCTGTAAGTATATGACCAGGAAATGGGGTCACGTCTGTAATTTTGCTATGTCTGCTGGTTTGCATTCTCTATTCTGCCCCCCACTGGCATGAATGAGGAGCTGCATTGATTTTAGGGTTGTGCAAGTGTTATCTAATAGATTGCTCTTTTGGATGGAAAAACAATCCACAGCGGACCATTTATAAGTCATGCATCTATAAAGCATGAAACCTATCAACATTTCATAGGCAGCTTTATGCTTCTACTGACAAGTTCCTGCAGAGAATTTAGAATCAGTGAAGTATTTAAAAAATCATTTATAAACATGCCTGTACAGTGATAACAATATAATGATTATTCATGTTGATGAATATGTCCATCGTGACTGGTCCTATTAAAAGGATTTTCACTCAGCACATAGCAAATAATAGAACCTGCCCAATAATAATATTCAATATAGTGACAATTAGGCATTATCTAAAATCATTAACATTTTTTTTTCCTCTCCACAGAGCCCGGAGGTAGAATGGTCATCGGAGATCGACATGAAAAGCTTAATAGAGCAGGACAAATATGAGGAATCTCAAATAAGCAATCTTGCTGATATAGCAAATATCCAAGGATTCGAATTTCTCAGTGAGCGATGGAGAGAAATGCAGCAACGCCGCTAGGAATACGAGGCCACGTAAGAAAAGGGGCTTCAATAGCAGGGACATCACTGCCAAAATATGGTCACTGGCCATATTTGGGCAATGACAATCAACAACGGGTATCGTACCTGACAGCGGATTTACAACTGAGGACATTTCTACCACCAGCTTTCTGGTGGCAATGATTCCTAACGAAGCAGCAGATGCTGGCATCTGCTGAGTCCTTAGCAACTGCCGCCGTCACCAGCACATTACTTACATGGCTGGGAATCCTCGGCTACCGTACCCAAGAGACTGGGATAGCAGTGACACCACTGCCCAAGTATGGTCACTGACATTGACCAAACATGGCCACAGTACATTCCATAGGGGCCACAGAAGAGCACCTTAAAATCACAAAAAGGACCAGTAGCAGTATACACCTGGTGTACTAGTTTAATGGTAGCCCCCACCACACTGTGCTGCTAGCAGTCCACTGGAGAAGTCTAGAAGCTGCACATTGGTTGACTTGGGCCTTTTGAGCAGCGGCGGACAGAGCCATGCAGGGCTGCTATCAGTGGGGTACCTTCGGTACTCTTGCAGTGGCCCAGACAGCAGGAGGATCAATGTGGAGGAGGGCAGTTGCAGAGCGATGCTCATATACCTCTCCCTCCAGCAGCTGGCAAGCCAGGACCAGGGGACAGCCTGGAGAGGGGAGAGGAGAAGTGTCGGAGATGTAAGAGCCCGGAGGAGGTGAGCTGTGTTGTGTTCTGTGGGATCTCCCTCCCTACACTGACAGATTGTATGGGACTGCACACATCTTCCCCCCTCTCTCCTTCTTGCTACCTGAGAAAGGGAGAGAGAGAGATGGAAGAAGAGAGGGAAGAAAGAGAGAGGAGAGGAGGGAAGAAAGAGAGAGGAGAGGAGAGAAGAAAGAGAGAAAGAGGAGAGAGAGAGGAGAGAAGAGAGAGGAGAGGAGAGAAGAAAGAGAGAAAGAGGAGAGAGAGAGGAGAGAAGAGAGAGAAGACAGGAAAGAGAGAGAGGAGAGAAGAGAGAGGAAAAAGAGAGAGAAAAGAAGAGAAAAGAGAGAGAAGAGAGAGGAGAGAAAAAGAGGAGAGAAGAGAGAGGAAAAATAGAGAGAGGAAAGAAGAGAAAAGAGAGAGAAGAGAGAAGAGAGAGAAGAGAGAAAAGAGAGAGAAGAGAGAGAAGAGAGAGAAGAGAGAGGAGAGAGGGAAGAGAGAGGGGAGAGGGGGAATAAAGAAGAGAGGGAAGAGAGAAAAGAGGGAAGAGAGAAAGGAGAGAAGAGAGAGAGGGTGGAAGAGATAAGAGAGGGGAGAGAGAGAAAGAGAGAGGGAAGAGAGGGTGAGGAGAGAGAGAGAGAGGAGAGAGAGAAGGAAGAGAGAAAGGAGAAAGAGAGAGGGAAAAGGAGGAAGAGAGGGAAGAGAAAAGAAAGAGGGAAGAGAAAAGAAAGAGGGAAGAGAAGAGAGAGAGAGGAGAGAAGAGAGAGAGAGGAGAGAAGAGAGAGAGAGAGGAGAGAAGAGAGAGAGAGGAGAGGGGGGGAGAGAGGATAGAGAGGTGAGAAGAGAGGGAAGAGAGAGAGGGAAGAGAGGGGGGGGGAGAAGAGAGAGAAAGGGAAGAGGAAGAGAGAGAAAGGGAAGAGAAAGAGAGAGAGGGAGGAGAGAAGAGAGGGAAGAGGGAAGAGAGGGTAGATAGAAGAGAGGAAGAGAGGGGAGAGAGGGGGGGGGGGGAGAGGATAGAGAAAGGGAAGACAGAAGAGAGGGGGAGAGAGAGAAAGAGAGAGGGGGGGAAGAGAGGGAAAAGAGGAGGAGGGGGGGAAGAGAGGGAGAGGGGAAGAAGAGCGAGGGAGGGATGAGAGAAGAGAGGGAAGAGAAGGAGGAGAGAAGAGAGGGAAGAGAGAGAGAGGGAAGAGAGAAGAGAGGGAAGAGAGAGAGGAGAGAGAAAAACAAGAGGGAGGGAGGGAAGATAGGGGGGGAGGGAAGATAGGGGGGAAGGGAAGAGAGAGGGGGAGAGAGAGAGGGGGGAGAGAGAGAGGGAGGGGGAGAGAGGGAGGGAGAGAGAGAGAAGAGAGAGGGAGAGAGAGAGGGAAGAGAGAGAAGGAAGAGAGAGAGGAGAAAAAGAGAGGGACGACGGGGAAGAGAGAAGAGAGGAAAGAGAGAAGAGGGGGAAGACAGAAGAGAAGGAAGAGAAGAGAGGGAAGAGAGAGAGGAGAGGGAAAAGAGAGGAAGAGGGAAAGAGAGGAGAGGGAAAAGAGAGGAGAGGGAAAAGAGAGGAGAGGAGAGAGAGAGGACAGAGAGAGAAGAGAAAGGAGAGAAGAGTGAGAGAGAGAGAGAGAGAGGAGAGAGAGGAGAGAGGAGAGAGGAGAGAAGAGAGAGAGGAGAGAGGAGAGAGAGGAGAGAGGAGAAAAAAGAGAGAAGAGAAAGAGAAAGAGAAAGAGGAGAGAGAGAAAAAAAAAGAAGAGAAAGAGGGAAGAGAGAAAGGAGAGAGAGAGAGAGGGAGAGAGAGAGAGGGAAGACGGGGGGGGGGGGGAAGAGAGAAAGGGAAGATAAAGGAGAGAGGGAAGAGAGAAGAGAGGGAAGAGAAGAGAGGGAAGAGAGAGGGACGAGAGACAGGAAAGACAGAGGGGGAAAAGATAGAAAGGGAGAGAAAGAGAGAGAGGGAAGAGAGAAGAGAGGGAAGAGAGAAGAGAGGGAAGAGAGAGAGGGAAGAAAGGGGGAGAGAGAGGGAAGATAGAGAGAGAGGGAAGAGAGAAGAGAGGGAAGAGGGAAGATAGAAGAGAGGGAAGAGAGAGGTAAGAGAAAGAGAGAGGAGAGAGAGAGAGAGAGAAGTGAGAAGAGAAGGAAGAGAGAGACAGAGGAGAGGGGGGGAGGGGGAAGAGAGAGAGAAGAGAGAGAGACGAGAGAGAGAGGAGGAAAAACAGAGGGAAGATGGGGAAGAGAGAAGAGAGGGAAGAGAGAAGAGAGGGAAGAGAGAAAGAGGGAAGAGAGAGAGGAGATAGAGGAGAGAAGAGGAAAAAAGAGAGAAGAGAAAGAGGAGAGAAGAGGAAAAAGAGAGAAGAGAAAGAGGAGAGAAAGAGAGAGAAGGAAGAGAAGAGAGAGAGGGAAGAGAGAAAGGAGAGAGAGGAGAGAGGAAAGAAGAGAAAAAAGAGAGAAGAGGAAGACGAGAGAGAAAAAAAAAGAGAGAAGAGAAAGAGGAGAGAAGAGAAAAAAGAGAGAAGAGAAATAAGAGAGAAAAGAAAAGAGAGAGAAGAGAAAGAGGAGAGAAGAGAAAAAGAGAGAAGAGAAAAAAGAGAGAAGAGAAAGAGGAGAGGAGAGAGAGAAGGAAGAGAAGAGAGAGAGAGAGAGGAGAGAAGAGAGAAAGGGAAGAGAGAAAGAGGGAAGAGAGAGGGGGGAAAGAGAGAAAGGAAGAGAAAGAGAGAGAGGGAAGAGAGAAGAGAGGGAAAAGCGAGGACAGGGAAGAGAAAGAGAAAGAGAGAAGTGAGAAGAGAAGGAAGAGAAGACAGAGGAGAGGGGGGAGGGGGAGAGAGAGGGGGGGAAGAGAGAAAAGAGAGAGGGAAGAGAGAGAGGAGAAAAAGAGAGGGAGGTCGGGGAAGACAGAAGAGAGGGAAGACAGAAGAAAGGGAAGAGAGAAGAGAGGGAAGAGAGAAAAGAGGGAAGAGAGGAGAGAAGAGAAAAAAGAGAGAAGAGAAAGAGGAGAGAAGAGAAAAAAGAGAAGAGAGAGAGGAGAGAAGAGAAAAAAGAGAGAAGAGAAAGAGGAGAGAAGAGAAAAAAGAGAGAAGAGGAAGAGGAGAGAAGGAAGAGAGAGAGGGGAAGAGAGAAGAAGGAGAGAGAGAAGAGAAAAAGAGAGAAGAGAAAGAGAGAGAGAAAAAAGAGAGAAGAGAAAGAGGAGAGAAGGAGAAAAAAGAGAGAGAGAAAGAGGAGAGAAGAGAAAGAGGAGAGAAGAGAGAGAGAGAAGAGAGAGAGGGAAGAGAGAAAGGAGAGAGAGGGAAAGAGAGAGAGAGAAGAGAAAAAAGAGAGAGAGAAAGAGGAGAGAAGAGAAAAAGAGAGAAGAGAAAGAGGAGAGAAGAGAAAAAAGAGAGAAGAGAAAGAGGAGAGAAGAGAAAAAAGAGAGAAGAGAAAGAGGAAAGAAAGAGAAAAAAAGAGAGAAGAGAAGAGGAGAGAAGAGAGAAGAGAGAGAAGGAAGAGAAGAGAGAGAGAAAGGAAGAGAGAAGAGAGAAAGGAAGAGAAAGAGAGAAAGGGAAGAGAGGGAAGAGAAGAGAGAAAAGAGAGAGAGGGAGGAGAGAGAGAGAGGGAGAGCGAGAGGAGAGGAAGAGGAAAGAGAGAGGGAAGAGAGGGGAGAGAGAGGGGAGAGAGGGAGGGCCTATACATCAGAGGCAAATATGGGCAGCACAGTGGCTTAGTGGTTAGCCTTGCAGCACTGGGGTCCTTGGTTCAAATCCCGACCAGGACCCTATCTGCATGGAGTTTGCATGTTCTTCCTGTGCCTGCGTGGGTTTCCTCCGGGTACTCCGGTTTCCTCCCACACCCCAAAAAAGGGCAAACTTGCGTTGGTGGTGTAGTGGTAAGCATAGCTGTTTTCCAAGCAGCTGACCTGGGTTCGATTCCCAGCCAACGCATTGTCCAAGATGGCTGCTTCGCCTCCTTAGTATTGCCATGATAATGCTGATACTAATATTATTTATAGCAATGATAATAATAATTCCAACAATATCGACAACTATCATGATAATAATATTAATAATAGAAATAATATTTATAAAGATAATAATCCTAATAGTAATGGCAATAATAGTATTAGAAATGGAAATAATATATATATTTATTATTTGTAGGTGAGAAGCAAATACAATAAAATGAAGATTTCTTTGATCGCTGTGTCCTTCAGCAACAGCTGATCATATGTCCAGGAAACGGGCCAATCTGAGCAGCCTTTTACCGTGTGATCAGCTGTGTCCAATCACAGCTGATCACAGTGTAAATCAGAAATGCTGGATATCGGCAGTCCTTTCCTCCCGCTCACAGCACATGAGGAAAGGAGAGGAGAGCTGGTAAGCAGCATTTCTCAGAGGGGACATCTACACTGATCATCAGAGCACTAATTATCAGTGTAGCGCCATCAGTGCCCATCAGTGTTTTCCTTTAGCTTTCCCTTCCGTTGTAGTGGAAGGGCCGGCCTGACTGCATACAAATTAAAATTGCCTCTCTCTTCCCTTTCTCTCTATCCTCTCTCTCTCTTCTATTTCTTCTACCACTCTATTCTCTGTCTATCTATCTCCCCCCCCCCTCTCTCTTTTCTTTCTTCCCTCTCTCTCTCTCTTCCCCCTCCCCCCTCTCTCTCTTCCCTCCCTCTTCCTCTCTCTCCCCCCTCTCTCTCTCCCCTCTCTATACTCTCCCCCCCCCCGTCTCTTCCCTTTCTATCCTCTCTCTCTCCCCTCTCTCTCCCCTCTCTATCTATTCTTCCCCTCCACTCTTCACCCCCCTTTTTCTATTCCCTCTCTTTCATTTCCCTCTCTTTCTTTCCTCTCCCTCTATCTCTTCCCCCCTCTCTCTTTCTCCTTCCCCTCTCTCTCTCCACTCCCCCACCTCTATCTCTTCCACCCCCCCTCTCTTTTCTCTTCCTTTTTTCTCTTCTCTCTCTCTCTTCCCTCCCTCTCCCTCTCTCTTCCCTCTCTACCCCCCCCAAGAGAGAGAGAGAGAGAGAAGACAGAGAGAGAGAAGAGAGAGAAGAGAGAGCGAGAGGGAAGAGAGAGAGGGGAAGAGAGAGAGAGGGAAAGAGAGAGGGGGGAGAGAGAGAGGGGGAATGAGAGAGCGGGAAAGAGAGAGGGTGGGAAAGAGAGAGAGCGGGAAAGAGAGAGAGCGGGAAAGAGAGAGAGAGAGGGACAGAGAGAGAGAGGGAAGAGAAAGTAAGGGAGAGAGAGAATCATATATACATCTGCACACTTATTGACTCTCTTGATCTCTAATTGGGGGGGGCGCACAAAACGTTTGTATTGCCTAGGGCAAAAAAAAATATATTTTAGCATGTGGGGAGGTGCAGCATAGTGCAGCTAGTAAATACACAGAGTTCCAGTAAAACTTGGTACTTGTATTAAACAGAATGCCAACATTACAAACACCCAGTTGGAAGAATTTACCGCTGGGAAATTACAGTTCATTGTAGTCAGATGTGGCGGTAGAGTGGTGCTGACAGCGTCTGTCTCAGAGGATGAAGCATGGCCTGGCGGTCCAGTCCCAAAAGGGAAGCTCCTTTCCCTTCTAATCAGGAACCTCTCCCTACCAGTAGTTACTTTCCCTAACAAGCGGGGGTTTCTGTCCCTGTACTAGCCACACGCCAGAAGCACTCCAAAACCCAGGGGCAGAGACTTAAAAAGACCCTACTGACCCAAGATGGCCGCCGAGGGTCACATGGACACAGCGTAGGCAACCAGAAAGCAGATCCATTGACTCAGGAAACCATAGAACATCATTTCTCATGGACTTCCTTTCCAAGCTGAGGTGGCACTCAATTTGAGCGCCACCTGCAATGGAGAAAACAAACCACACCTACCTACAAGCATGTATACAAAAAATGTAAAAATTGCCTCAGTAGACAAATGGTTAAAGCAGTTATGTTCAAAGCCCAACCATTTCTTCTGCCAATTTTTCTATTTTTTTTACAAATCGGAGGCCCAGTAGCTTGGAAAACCAAAAATGAATCTCTGGCTGCAATACTCACCTCCATCCCCTGCAGTACCACTTCTCCCCCACAAGGTGTCCTCAATCTTCCTGGTTGAATGATGCCCAGCAAGACTGATGTGTAAAATTAGCAGGTGATCAGGGGCCTCTGACATGCAGCCAGCAGCAGCATAACATGGTCACCGGCGCTTTTTTTTTTTCCCTTTTACAAATCGGAGACCCAGTAGTTTTGAATACCACTATAAGTCGCTGATGGCTGCCATTACTAATATAAAAAAAAAAATTCCAGTATATACTATCCATTAGTAGACGCTATAACTTTCATGTAAACCAATTAATTTACACATATTGGTATTTTTTTTTCAGCAAAGACATTGCTTTTTTTTTAATTGTCAGTCTTTTTTTGTTTATAGCGCAAAAAATAAAAAAACTGCACAGGTGATCAAATACCACCGAAAGAAAGCTCTATTTGTGGGAAAAGTGCAGCGTTGCATGACCGTGCAATTGTCAGATAAAGTAACGCAGCGCCGTATCGCAAAAAATGACCTGGTCAGGAAGGGGGGTAAACCCTCAGGAGGGCAAGTGGTTAAAATGACCGGTGAATGCAACTGCAAACCTGTTGGGTTGTGTTGGTAATGTGTAACACTTGCTCTCAGCCAGCAGATGTCGCTATAGCTCTGATGGAGGACAATGTGAACTATGGGAAAAGCAACAACATTCAGTGTTATTGGTGACAATTCTATTTACCTCAACTGGCTTTCAATTGTAGAACCATTTCAGGACCGCGTGCCCACAAGTGTACTGCAAACGGGCGGCCCGTACAGGCACAGTCATATACCTGTGCATCGCTGGCCTCTTCCAGGTACGCACCCCTGCCTGCTGACTCCGTGGGAGTTTCTCAACAGGTCCCGGCCAATGATTCATAGCCAGGACCTGTTGATCGGCTGTGTCCAATCACAGCCCAGAGCCCTGTGTTGGCAGTCAACACTGGGCTCTGTACAGAGGGAACAATCTCTCTGTTTCAGGGATAAGAAACAAAGAGATTTTTAGTACAAAGCAGCACATATTACACACATTAACACTTGTTAGGCACACATTTAACCCCTTGATTACTCAAGATGATAACCCCTTCCCAGCCAGTGTCATTAGTACAGTGACAGTATACAGCAGAGATCCGAATCTCCTTAGTGATATAACACATCACAATCCCCCAGTATATGATCATCTTTAGCTTCACCAGTGCCTCATCAGTGCAGCCTCATCAGTTCCCCATCAGTGCAGCCCCATCATTGCCCCATTAGTGCTGCCTCATCAGTGCCCCAGCGATGCAGCCTCATCACCGCACATCAGTGAAGAAAAATTACTTATTTGAAGAAAAAGGGGTTGGGGGTTATTTTCAGTCTTTTCTTTGTGTATCTAGTAACAAATAAAAAATCAATTGGTGATTAAAATCGACTAAAAGAAAGCTCTATCTAAAAAAAAAAAAGATAAAAATATAATTTGGGTGTGGTGTTGCATGACTGTGAAACTGTCGTTTACCCTCGCTTCACATCTGTGTGTGTGGTGCCGTTGCCGGACCCACACGAATACCTGCAGCCGCACCACCCACACAGAGGAATGCGGGACCCACAGGCAGGTGCCATTATTTCTAATGGCACACCGCCCGTACTGGAAATGGCAACCGTACTGGGAACATCAGTTCCTGTGTGGAGTACAGGAGTCCATACAAATGCATAGGCTCTCCTGCCCATGCAAATCGCAGCCTGCATGACGGCACAGATGTGAACCAGGGCTTAAAGTGTGACAGCGCTGAAAGCTGAAAATTGGCCTGGACAGGAAGGGGGTGAAAGTAACCAGTAGGCAAGGGGTTAAAAAAAACTGACTCCTAACTTTTTTAGCTGGCTCCTAGATGCAAAGCAAATTTGTCATGCCCTCCTCTATCTACAAAACGGCTTTGGTGCAAAACCATGGTGCCCTTATAATGCAGATCAGTGCTAACTGGACTGCTGAGGACCACCCAACCCAGAGACAAGGCATAGAAGACCCCGCACATCATGTGACCGGCCTAAAAACATCTAAAAAGAATAAGCAATAAAATGCTTAGAATAATAATAAAATGCCTAAAACACTGCTGGGGAAGGGGGCAGAGACCAGAGTGGGGCTGTAAGCTAACACTTTAATTGCTCATCTTAACCTGCCCCGGAACACTAACTGTAACAGCTGGATTTACTGTCTCAGTTGTTCAACTTTTTAATATTGAGTCTAACGCTGGCCATACATTGTACAATTGTCTTTCAAAACTTTATAATATAGAAGGGCAAACCAGGTCTAAAAGACCCTGCATGTCTCCCTTGTACTACACTGAATGTAATGCAGTGCACATCGCACCGGGAACCGGAAGTGATGTCACATCACTTCCGAATCAGTAGAAGAAGGGGAGGGGAGTAGATGTGTCCGTACTCCTCCTACCTCCCCTATACCACATCCCGTGGCACCCGCTGAACCAGTCTCGGGCCTGCAGATGGGCAAGCGGAGCCCGGGACATATAGCGGAGGCGGGGGAGAGGCTGGCACTGTAGGCTGTATGGAAGCTATCGGCACCAGCGCTGCTGTCCGATTACTTCCACCTGACAGGTGAGCCCTGCTGCTTGACCACAGCAGGGCTAAGGGAGAAAAAAAAAAAAAAAACTACCTGCCCGGCGCCTGGAACTACATGTCCCGGGTGTTGGGCGATAGGAAATGGACATCCCTGAGCTGGATCTTGGGAGGATTTATGCAAATATCAAAATGCCTTGATGGGTGGAGTTTATTTATAAAAAATAATACACACACACACACATATATATATATATGCACACACACATTTTTCTTCCAAGCAAAATCATGTCTCGCTTATACAAAGTCCAATTAGAGCAACAAATAAAAGTTGTAAAGGCTGTTTCACACAAGGAATCCATGAACCCATCCCCCGCTGAATTGGAGCAGAACAGGACTGAGGTCACTTTTTGTGGACCCATATTGGATCTATGGTTGGCAGACTTGTGTCTGTATACATCAGGCTACCTCTCATCCATCATGTCCATGAACCCGGCTTAACGGGCCAGATATTTTTTTTTTTTAAACTGTGCCCGTGTCCTTATTAACCACTTGCCCTCCAGAGGATTTTCCCCCCCTTCCTGACCAGACCATTTTTGGCATTACAGCGCTGCGTTACTTTAACTGACAATTGCGCAGTCATGCAACACTGCGTCCAAATGAAATTTACGTCCTTTTTTACCCACAAAGCTTTCTTTCGGTGGTAGTTGATCACCTGTGCGTTTTTTCTTACGCTGACAATTTTGAGAAAAAAAACAATATTTTTGACTTTTTGCTATTAAACATGTCCAGTAAAAAAATTTAGGCCAAAATGTATTCTGCTCCATGTCTTTGCTAAAAAAAACATCCCAATACATGTAAATTAATTGGTTTACTTGAAAGTTATAGCGTTTACAAATAGCAGTATATATACACTGGGATTTTAATTTTTTTTATTTTTACTAATAATGGCAGCAATCAGCAACTTATAGCGCCACAGCGGCAGGCTTTCTGACACTGGGGGGGAGGGATTGACTAAACTGTCACTGATATCCCCAGTGACAACAATACAGTGATCTGTGCTAAAAAACAGCACTGACACTGTACTAATGGCACTGGGCAGGAAGGGTGTTAACATGAGGGGCGATCAAAGGGTTTACTGTGTGCAGGGAGTGTTTTACTAGGGGGCGGTGCCCAGAGCAGTGTGCCCGAGCTGACAGGGAGGAGAATTGTTAGTGATTTTGCGCACCCGTGCCGCCCTGTAGCAGTATCTTTCCTATAGGGCGGTCGGAAGCGGATGAAGGCTAAGTTCACCTTTCATAACATATTACACCCATATTTGGGGTGTAACATGTTGTGTTCAGACCGCCCCCCGATCCCCACTTTGACAGCTAGTGGGGGATCTTCTCTCCCCTCGTTAGCTATCAAATTTTAAAACAAAGTGGCCATGTGGGGCTCACACGACTGTCAGCTTGTAGTCCTCAATGAACTACCACGGTGCTGTGAAGTCGGCGTCACTTACCGTCATCGCTGTTCTATGTCACTATCAGGGTGTCGGCCTTCTCCGGTGACAGTTCGTCATGTTCCCGCACTTTGTACGACTTTACACGTTGCACCTGTATAAGGCCTAAAACGAATGAATGGAGAAATATTAGAAGTCATGTGTAAGGTGGAGCCTTTAAAGCGGAAATAAACTTACAAAGATTTGTTCAGCTTTAACACTTCCCTCCCCCCCCATCAGCAAGCGGAATTGTGTTATGTTATTTTTTTTTTTTTTCGTTCTATGGCTCTCACCAGCCATGATCTGCTTGCATTGCATAAAGAAGCACATAGACCCAGTGATGACATAATAAGAAGAAGATATGTAAGTTTCTTTTAGTTCCAATAGCATGTTGATGAGCAGGGAAAGGAGGAACCAGGTAAGGCAAAATATAGCAGATTAAACTTCAGCTTTAAGGAATACAGTGGAGTCCTCTCTCCAACCCCCCCCCCCCCCCCCCACAAATAAACAGGGAAGAACTGTCAAGGTCCATCTCTGCTCTCCTCTCCAATCATCACACCATGTGACAAGTCACGTGACCAGCCAGGAGGCCATTGGCAAAGCACCACACAAGCTCATGCATGCGCAGCAGGGAGCAGGCTTCCTGTTTCCCATATCCAAGATGGCAGCGCCTCTCCCTTCCCAGACAGACTACATAGATGGGGATGAGAGACTGTAGCACTATAGTGGCTGCATGTGGGAGGAGGAAGTGTAACATTCCAATAACGCCACTGACCTCCTCCATGTAGCCAACAGAGCACTACAGATCCCTGGCCAACTCCATGCAGACGTGTAAAGCGGACATCAGAAAAGGAAGTACTGAGATACAGGAAGGAGTGCAGAGCTCCGAGCAAATAAGAACAGATACGGGGAATGTGGAGGTCACAGGAGAAGTGGGACTGTGCAGAGACCATACATGCCGAATAAGAACAGACACTGAGAATTACACCCGGCATACAGGACACTGATCCGTCATGGACATTTGTTGTATTGAGGAGGTTCATTCATTTATTGGACTGACTACACAACAAAACCCTTGGCTTGGTGTTGTCAGCCTGAAGCAGGAAGTGTTGTTACTGGCAGGATCTCCAGATTCACAAAATCAAACAAAATACTGGAGAAACCTGTACACAGTACGGCCCCATGACAAACATACTACATGAGATTTTGGGTTCACATCTACTTTACCCGCTGTGTGTATATAGTGCAGATCACTTTTCAGAGGGTGTTTGGTAGGCAGTGGGGAGGAGATACTACTAACCCAATGGCACACTGTGTTGCACAGTGACAGGATGGCTCCATATCAATTCATTATTGCTGTGGCTGTAAAGCAAAGTATCAGGCCATGGCGGATGTAAAGCAATGGGCAGCTGCATCTCTTTGTACACGTGGGTGGTCAGGGGGCGGAAAATGGTTTTACCGCCCTCCATCCGCCTATGAGAACGAACACTAAGGCCTTGTTTACAATTGCAGTTTGGGGTGGTAAAAACTAGAGGCTGAGCCATGCTTTTACTGGCTCACAATTGCCCCCAACTCACTTCCTGAGATGCAAAAGAAGCCGTATGGGGTATACACATGTGCAGCAAAAATGATCCCCCATCATGTTTGACAGAGGGAAGAGGGGGATCTGAGGAGGGGAGAGGAGGTCTAGGGGGGGTGGGGGGGGGTCTAAGGAGGCGAGATTTGGTGGGGCTGAACAGGATATGGGGGGGCAAAGGAAAATAGGGGAGATATGGGGGCTGAAAAATAGAGATGGTGGTCTGTGGAGGAGAGGGGGGGGGGGGGGGTCAGCAGAACGCTGGGGGGCTGAGTTGGCCCCACCTTCCCCCATGTACTCACAGATAACACCCCTGTCCTGTGCAGGCAGCTTCAGTTTCTCCTCTGTCATCTGACAGTTGACAATGTGAAAAAGATACAGGAAGAAGGGCGTCTGCCCTCACTCCACAGCACAGGCTCTCTATCTCCCCCTGCTGGCTGGAGGGATGACAATGCCAAATCTTCTGTTCAGCTGTAATCAGTCCTGTCAGTGAGGAGACCCCAACCTCTACATCAGCAGAGCCCCCAATAAACATGGCGCCCGCCTGGCCCCTGGTGTACAACATACAGTATATACCCCATAACCCCAATGTACATCATATATAGTCACAGAGATCCCAACCCATTACTAGGAAACCTACCTTTACACTTCCATGGAGAGCCCATAGCAACCGCTCATTGTCCATAGCAACAGGGTGCAGTCCACAGTGTAATATATATACACACATACAAACAACTACATTGCCCCAGTGATGAATATACTGTATATATAAGTCCACAGCGTAATATATATATAAATAAATAAAACATGGTGAAGCGCTAACAATCAGATTAATAAGCAAACAATATATATATAAAAAGGTGAGGTGAACATATAAGTGCTGCTGAAATCAGATCAATCAAAAAGTGACAAAACGTGCAACAGGTGAATCCTGTGGAAAAAAAACATGGACCCGTTTTCCACATGGAAAACCGATGAGCAAGCCAACCTCCCCCTGTCCACATAGGGGACTAATAATAAATGTATATATATAGGTGACCCCTCAAAGGAAAAAACACAACAACTGTGCAATAAAACCGTGAAAGACTCTCCCTTCTACAGGTGTAAACATATGCAGAAACACCAAATGTCCAGACAGCACCGTAGGTCGACATACAGCTGCACATATATATATATTAAAGTCCCAAACTGCAGAAAAAAACTCCAAACAAACACGTAGGTGCTCGTGATAGGAGATCTCCAAGCTGGGTGATAGGAATCCTTAATGGCTGTAATGCCCCCTCACCTTCAGGAAGTGACCACAAGGGCCAGCTAGCCTTAAAACTCCCCCCACGAGGACACGTCCAGATCAAGATGTTGCACGGGATGCTGGTTCACACTCCCCACAGAGCCACACGGTCAAAGAGATAAAACAGAGCATTCTCCATAGTGTACCATGTTTATTATTAAATATAAAATCAATTAAAATGCCCACTCACATGTCATGGTACAGAAAAAACGCCTTGCCACCACTATATATATATATACACACACATAAAAACAACATTGCCCCAGTGATGAATATACTGTATATAAGTCCACAGCGTTATATATATATATATATATATATATAAATAATACAATACACAGCCTATATATACACACATATAAGAACAACATTGCCCTGGTGTTGAAAAAAAAAATACTAATAATAAAGATAATAATAAAAATAAAATAATAATAATATATATATATCTCCATAGTAACAGTGCTGAGTTGTTATTGTACAATATATACAGTTACATAGACATCAACCCATTACTAGAAAGCCACCTTTACACATCCCATAATAACAATGCACACCCCATAGCAACCATTGACAGTCCTTAGATCCAGTGTGAATCCAATACTGTATCATACAGAAGTATACACACACATATGGAGAACATTGGCCCGGTGCTGAATATATATGAAGTTACAGAGACACCGACCCAATACTAGAAACCCACCATGGAGAGCCCATAGCAACCGCTCCCAGCTCCTAGCAACAACACAAGTCATTCCCATAGTACACAGCAGACTGAATGTACAATACATATATAGGAGAATCATATCCCCCACAGAGACATCCATAGACAGAATGACCTCTAAATCCCCTTCTTTGTGGGGAATGTGATGTTTATAAACATAAATAAATACAGAATTATCAATCATTATAGGATTTAGTTTTATTTTTTGTCTGTAAATTGCATAAAAATCATTTAGAAAAAATCCTATGACAATATCACCACAAGAAATCGTTTTGTTATCTTACTTAACACCGAAATGATGACCAAATCAATAGGCTGATGTCAGTTCTGTGTGAGGCTTTCTCCTGTCCATCAGGGATCACAGGCAGTTGGCAGACCTGAGCAATCGAGCCAGAGCAACCGATCAGCCAATCAGCACTCTCCTAGACAGTTCAAATCCTTGCTGCGGAAAAGTGTGCGGCTAGCCAGCCTGGCCAGGTGATGACATCACAGTGCAAATCTACTGAGCATGCCCAGAAAGGTGATGACATCACAGTGCACAGGGGAGTAAAAAAAGTGATTGAACTGGTCAGTCAGTCTATAGACTACGGAGGAAGGAGGAGGTTGTGCGTCTTGTGTGTCCAGAGAGAACTTCATATTTTTGAAAATGAATCCCATGATGAACCGCATGATAAACCGCATGGTTACCAGGAATACGTTTGTTTCTCCATTTATCATCAGAGAGGAACCTACAGAGACCAGAGACGAACCTACAGAGAACAGAGACGAACCTACAGAGAACAGACAGGATATGGAAATTAGGCCCGACCCCAGCAGAGATTCTGCCCAGCCTGCCCATCAGAATCCCACCCCTGAGGGCAAGCGTTGGCCATTTATTGGCCGGGTTGGGGCTTTTTTCCGTCGTCTGTTCCAACATAAGAAGAAGAAGAGAGCAGATAGGGATCCAGAAGGTAAGATTTATGATCGCTACAACATACAAGCTGGCTGATCCATTTTATTTTTGTTACATTGTATCTTCCTATTAATGAAAAGCAGATTACAGACCACACCCCTAATTATAGCCCCCTATTCCTATTGGTGGCCAGTGGCTTATATTACATCCAATCACTGATCACTGACTATACTCTGCAAGTTATTCTCTTTATCAGAGACAAAGGCAGGAGTTTAGGGGCCGAGGCATTGTACCCAACTCCCCAGCGCTCCCATCTTCTCCAGGGCACCACAAGTATCAGACACCCTATAACCCATCAGTCCAGGGCTGGTGATCTCTTCTATCTGACCTCCCCCACCTGGTGCCATTTAATGGGTTGTGCTTGGCAATGGCACCATCTGCTAAATGCAACTATAATTTTTTCCTGCCAGTTAGCCATGTTAATTTGCAGCTTGGTAGTTGGGGGGGGGGGGGGATCGTGGCTCAATTGCCGATTTTTACCAACCCCCATGCCACCTGTGTAAATGAGGCATATCTGTCTAAAAAATATATAACATTAATTTGTGCTCAGTGCTGCATGGCGGAGTGATTGTCAGTCAAACTGGAGATTTTCCGGCTCATACTCAAGCGGTTAAAGTGCATCTAAAGATCAAATGTATTTGTAGGTTAAGAAAGCATGTTGAGGGGTTAGAAGCCCTGTCGTATCTTTATTGCCCGACCCCTGTATGTGTCCTGGAGGCCATTACCCCAGATATAGAAAGTGAGGTGTCATCCAAACTAGCAGAAGTGTTAGAATTACTCTGTTCCATATGGAGGGGGAGGGAGGGGTGCAGGTGCCAGAGCTGAGACCACACCTTCCAACAGCAACCAATCACAGCCTTCCTATACATTTAAAACCTGCACAGGGGAAGTGACAGTTGGAAGTACATTTACCTTTCAAATAGCTTGTTTTGCATTCACATTATAAGAAGAAAAAAAATCCACAATCTGTATACTGTAAGCTGCTGTAGCACTTCTTTTCATTAAATTCACAGCATCCTCTGCACACCGGCTGAAATTCCAAATCAGGCTCTTGGAGAGGATGCCCGCACTGACTGTTAGAACGAGGGAAAGGTGGCACAGAAGGGTTTATTGACAGCATCCCATCTTCTGCCTTTCCTAGTTGAAGCTCTGACAGTGTCGTATTACATGTAGCATTGTTAGATTGGGCAGATTTAGTCGTATTTGGAGCAAAAATGTATTTGTTTTCATTACAAAAGAGCAGTTATGGGTTAGAAGCCATCAAAATATTATTTCTGGGGATTTCATCCATATATATTTTTTTTGTATTTGTTACCAGAACTAGGGATCAGGGTAGGTCTTTAACATCCGGTATACTGATTGGTCGGACACAGTGGGTAAAAGATCTCACCAACCCAGAGGAGCGTTCTGGGAGGACATCCTATGACATCCACCCGGAATGGTGAAAGTCTCGCCTGGCTGTCACCTGACAATCGGCCAGGTGGGACTTTCACCATTCGGTATTAAATTCATATGATGTCCTTCTGGAACGCGATCTGTGAGCGCCGCCACAGTCCACACTGCAGTGATATTTGTTGCCCTCTGTATCTGGCCCATCAATGTACCAGCCACTGCCAGTTTCATATGATTGCTGTGACCAATCACATCAGATCACATTACAATTGTATACAATGGATGGCGTTCATTCATGCCATCCATTGTATACTATTGTGATTGGTCATGGTACATACAGGGTCAATCATGGCCCATCTGTACCATGTGATTAGCTGTGGCCAATCACAGATAACCATAATAGTAGACACTTAATGAATCAATTTCATTCAATAATTATGGTTGTTTTTACCTCTGCAATTCACTGGCATAAGCAATCATAATGTGCAAGAAAAAAAAAAAAAAACCTGATCATTTCCCCAGAGTAGAACAATGTTATAACTGCACAAGATGGGAATTTCTTCTCACTTTGGAGGGATTTCCTTTCACTTCCTGTTGCATGGCCAGGACAGGAAGAGAAGGGGAATTTCCTCAGCGGGACACAGATGGCAAAAGATAGCCTGATATTGGTTTTAACTTTTCCCTACTCTACTTTTGGACTATACATACACCTTGCAAAAAAAAAAAAAAATAATAGAAATTGATTTTTAAAACGGCAACTGGACATTTGTGCTTTAATTCTGCTCAGCCAGTCTTGTGATATATTTGGTTAGTTCTGTACTAGTTGATAGTCTAGGAAAACAAATCCATGAATAGAAGCTAATCTATTTTTTTTTTCTACAGAAATAAATGTGATCCCTTCTGCTATCACTGATGACAATGTGACCGTCTCAGAAATGGAGATGGAGACTACCAGAGGCACAAACATTGCCCACCAACAGACCTCAGAGGAGCTGGTGTTCAACCCATCTGCAGAGACTGTGGCTGCACCAATGGATGGGCTAGAAATCAGCATCCCTACAGAGACTGTGTCCATCCCGGCAGATGAGACTGAATCCACAACCACTACAGAGAGGGATCCCAGCTCAGACACTACCTATGTACCAGCAGGTGAACGGGTCTTCCCCAGGGCTGCACAGATTGTGGCTAAGCTAATATATACGATATATATGGGTGTCCATACAGGGGCTGTGATCATCCCAGGAAGTGGGATTGACATCACCACTACTACGGACAATGAGTCAGACCGAAGAAGCGAGATCCAATCCACCAACGCAAAAGACATTGTGGAGACTGTGCCCATCCCGCCAGATGGGACTGAATCCACAACCACAACAACGAGGGAATCCTGCTCAAATGGTACCTATGTACCAGATACGGTGATTGAGATCCCTTCTTCTACAAGCAAGGAAACTGACTCAGAAGACACAACCCAATACACCGAACCTGCACACATTGTGGAGACTGAGCTAAAAAATAGGATAGAGATCAGCATCCCTACAGAGACTGAATCTATCCCAGAAAGCAGGATTGAGATCAGTGCTACTATGAACCATGAGTTGGACCAAAGAAGTGAGATCCAATCCACCAATGCCAAAGATGTTGTGGAGACTGTGCCCATCCCCCCAGATGGGACTGAATCCACAACCACTACAGAGAGGGATCCAAGCTCAGACAGTACCTATGGTTCTGCAGATCAACAGTTTAGCACAGCTGTAGAGACTGTGGTTGAGCTAAAAGATACCGAAGAGGCTGAAGAGAGAGAGGAAGAAAATGAAGAGCAAGACAGAGAGAAAGAAGAAACTACTTCAAAACGTAAGGATTGTAAATAATATGAACAATGTAAGTTAGCTGAACAAGATCCATTATTTAGAGATGTTTTATATTGGCGGGAACTTATTACACATCTAAATAGATGACACAGGACCCCAAAGGAAATTTTTGATGGAGGCTCCTCCCCCCAGCCCCCCACTAGAGGCTGAAAAGCAGTTAATATAGCATATCCCTAATTATAGCCTTTATTGCCAGTGGGGACTTATAATATACTGTCTTAATGGTCACCATATATAGTATCTACTAGAACCCTGCATTGCTGATGGGTGTCTGGTATCCCCTAATATGAGTCCCTTCTAACTAAGGTGACTCTTTTCTATTGCAATAAAGTTACTTTGGTATCAGAAAAAAATTCCTTTGAAGGATAAGCTAACTTTTAAAGAACTTGTCCACTAATAAATCACCCGGCCCCTTGAGTGCAGCTCTTGTACTGAATACTGTTCTGCCGGATACGTCTCACCCATAGGAATAATTGGGTAGTATGTAGTCACTTCACAACAGACACTCGTTCAGTTAACTTTATATTGTATACTTGGAAAAACTCAAGAAATATCATTGAAACAAATGTAGGTGAAGATAAACTAACCCCCTTTTTTCTTTCCTCTTTAGAAGTCAGCCAGATCCTGCCTGATGTCCCTTTGACAGTAGAAAGCTTCAAATATCATAAACTTATTGGAGAGGGAGCGTTTGGAAGAGTAAGTGATCAGATTCACAAATGTTTTTATTCATACCCATATAATAGATAGGGATCCTGTATAGAAGGGAGGCGTGATAACTCAAGGCTGGATTCACACAGTTGTAGTGTTTTACCACCAGTTATAGTTGTGCCATGAAGTGCATCATGTTGAGGCAGCCCATTCATGTAAATAGGCAGCCTAATTCTCCAAGATTCCCCATAATAGGTGCATTAGTAGGTGTGTTGGGTGCCATTAAAGTAGAACTCCAGCTTAAATCTCAGTACCCTTAATAATGTCCCCTCGCCCCTCCTAACACCTATGCTGACTAAGCTGTGTAAGAAAGAAGTATATACTTACCTATTTGCTGCCCGCTCTGGTCCCATCATGTGGGGAGAGGATAGAGCAATCAACAAAGACTGGTAAACCCTGGAGCAGTGATGTCATCTATTGGCACCAAAGTCCCAGCCATTGTCAATGCCCCCTCCTTTCCCCTGCAGCCACTACTGGCTGACTCAGAGGAGTCGGATCACATGACCGGACCAGAATGGGCTGAAAAAAAGGGAAGCATACGCATCTTTTCTACACAGGATAAACAGCATAGGTGTTAGGAGGGGGAGGGAGCATTTTTAAAGCCAGTTAGGGTTAAGCTGGAGTTCTACATTAAGAATGAACAGCGGCTCACAAATGCATATAACGTGTTTTGGAACATTGAATTTGCCTCAGCGCAACAGTGTGCAACGGAGTTCAAGCAAATAGCTGAAAAGCAGCTTCTTTGTGAAGAGAAAGTATCTTTTTTAAAGACTGGGTCACACTGTATTTGCATTTGGGCATTGCGGTGCCATTCATTCTAAATGGCACCTCAATGCATGTGAGCTCCAGCACATCACAGCTCACGGTACGGCGCTACCTCTGTGTTACCAAATATAATGCATGCACCATTTCCGGTTGCACATGGTGCATTATGCAGCCCATTAAAAAGAAAGGCTGACTTAAAGTAGTTGTAATTGCAAGCTAGTCAGAATTCAAATTTAAATAGGTAAATAGGTACTGCACATATGTATTTGTAAAAAAAAAAATATTATACCTTTTCCGCTGGTCTAATCTGCAGGTCATGTGATCGTTCTTCCTTGCTGAGCACATCACGGACCTGCGGGTGGGCGCATCTGCCTAAGATTACATGTCACTGTTAAAGGAGGAGGGATAGGTGGGGGTCGGGGGTGGTCCTGACTGCATTGACCATTGAAGATATAGGCAAGCTGTGCGCTTGCACGGCTTACTTGTATCTCAGTACGTAGTGACAGAGGATGCAAACTGACCACGCTAACACAGATGCTTAGCGTGGTCAGTTTACAACCATTACGTGGGGAACTGGCAATATCACCCAGGTAATTCAGAGGAATGCGATATTGAAATCGTGCTACTTTACTTGAAGTAGAGTGATTTCTAAGCTGCGGACCTGATGCAATTTCACATGCGGCTTGCCTGACATCTGTGCCACTTCATGGAAGACTTGCCATGCAATGTGGAACTGTCAAATCACAGGACAAGTTGCAGTGGTTTAAATGGGGCTTACAATAACAAGTAAAATCTTTATGTAAAAAGCAAATATGAAATACAAAAAGGCAAAGAAAATTTTTTGGGTTTACAATAATTAGAATAGAATGCAAATTAATGCTCAAAAACAGTGTGAATCCAGCCAAAACCACTGATGCCATTTTATAATTTAACACAAGATAGGGAAGGGCAGGAAGGGGTTTCACTCTCCCTGGTGGATTTTCCATTGAATTTCCATGGGCAGGAAGGGGTTTCACTCTCCCTGGTGGATTTTCCATTAAATTTCCATGGGCAGGAAGGGGTTTCACTCTCCCCGGAGGATTTTCCATTGAATTTCCATGAGCAGGAAGGGGATTTCACTCTCCCTGGTGGATTTTCCATTGAATTTCTATCGAATAGAATGGGTAAGCTGTCAGAAAAAAAGGGAGAGTGCAGATGGGAGCTCCAGTGGGTACATTTCTACACTGGAGACCATGTGAGATGTAAAGAGACATCGGGTGATTGGCTTATTTACATCTGACCCACAAAAGAAATATCATGGGTGGGTGAGCCGACACTGAATTGACAATACTAATATCTTTTTCTTCATTCTCCTTCAGGTATTTTTGGCATCACATCCTGCTGTCGATCAGCTGCTGGCAATAAAAATGGCCAAAAAACTTTTGCACCGTTCCGATATAGTTTTGATAGAATGCCAAGCCATGGTAGCGACGGAGGGTTGCCGGTTCTTCCCGCAATTATTTGCTACTTTCCAGACAAGGGTAAGTATCTTTATCTTTTACATATTTGGTGGAATTTTAGAAGAGTCCGACTCAATTAGAATAAGACATTCTCCGACCCCTTATAGCTCTCTAATCACTTGTGTTGGTAAATGTTAGTTAACCGGACTGGTTCTGTAACCTTGAAGAGTTTTTGATGGTCCTCCAAGCAGGATCTTCAGTTCTTGCTGCTTGTAAAAGGGGCATAACATCTTCATCATCTCAGAACAAGCCCAATAAATGTGACTATTTTTAGCTATAAAATAACCCGAATAAATGAGACTCTTCACAGACATGTTGCTAAATTTTTCACTAAAAGTCTCCAAAGGAGAGAAGACAAAGGTGAAGGGTTGAATATGGACTCTCATAATGAATAATGAATGCATTATAATTTTTCTCTGTTTTGTCTTCTAGGATTTCGTTTTCTATGTCATGGAGTTTGTGAATGGTGACACCCTGGAATATTTCTTATATGACAACAAGCGACTGCATATTGACACCATAAGGTAAGTACTATAATGGGGCTCACTAGGATTGGGGAGGGAGGCAGAATCAATGCCAATTGTAGACAGATCACTTTTAAACTATGAGGCCTCCGTATCAAAGGGGATGATTGGATGCGCCTGCTTTACCTAACCACCCCCAGGTACACTTGTCAGGTGCCTTGCTTTTAAATGCCATGTTTGGATTGATTCAACATTTTTTTCTTTAGAAAATGCAGAAGGAATAGGAAAAGAGGATAGCTAAGATGCCAGACATTTCCTATATCTCTTATAGGGGGAAGCAATGTTAGATACTGGGCCAGAATTCATACCGACAATAGTAGTCTGCCAAAAGTAATGGGAGGGACTCATACACCTGAGATCGTAGTTCACTCTTTCCAACAATATACTCGAATATCCATGGGTAGCATTAGACTGACATTACCTATGGGATAGGATTCGGGAAGATCTAACTAATAAGAGATTGGTATAATGAATACATTCCTGGTTGTGTTCTTAGCTGGACAACATTCGTTTCATTAGTACTTTAAAACCGGCAATAACGCCTTAATGAAAACCCATCGGGGCTTGCTTATAGCCAAATAAAAAAGCATTATGCATATAAACAAATAAAGACCCCCCAATGGCAATGTTTTGTTAAAATGATTTAACAATATACAAGATGTCTTCAAAAATATACCTATTTCTACTAGCATTAGGATGAGGTAACATTAATCAGGGATCTAGTTACTGTAAGTTTATCACTAATAAATATTTTCTTCTGTTTCCATCAGATTTATTGCGGCGGAGCTCCTGTGTGGCCTTCAATTTCTTCATTCCAGAGGCTTTGCACACAAGTAAGTTATTATCCATTATATATTATAGTTTTAACACAATGTTCTCCAAACTGCGGCCTGCAGGTCAGATGTGGTCCTTTGCTTGCTTTATTCAGGCTCTGGGGAACTATTCCTCCCACTGAAACCAACAATTGGGAATTATTCCTCCCACTGAAACCAACAATTGGGAATTATTCCTCCCACTGACACCAATTATGGGGCACTGTTCTTCCCACTGCCACCAACTTTAGGATATTATTCCTCTCACTGACTTCAGTGATGGGGCGCTATTACTTCCACTGACATCAATGATGGGGCGCTTATACTCCCACTGACATCAATGATGGGGCGCTATTCCTCCCACTTACACCAATGATGGGGCACTATTCCTCCCACTGACACCAATGATGGGGCACTATTCCTCCTACTGACACCAATGATAGGGGCACTATTCCTCCCACTTACTTCAATGATGGGGCGCTATTCCTCCCACTGACTTCAATGATGGGGCGCTATTACTCCCACTGACATCAATGATGGGGCGCTATTCCTCCCACTGTTACCAATGATGGGGAACTATTCCTCCCACTGACATCAGTGATGGGGCACTATTCCTCCCACTGACACCACCAATAAGACACTTTTCCTCCCACTGACACCAATGATGAGGCACTACTCCTCCCACTGACACAAACAATAGGTCACTATTCTCTCCATTGATACCAACAATAGGGTACTTTTCCTCCTGGTAATACCAATGATGGGACCCTATTCCTTCTCCTACTGACCACAGGCGCTATGCAATAGTCTTATTCCCAATGACCACAAAGCCTGAGGCATTGTATACTCTCACAGCAAAGGTTCACCCTCCTGAAAGTGAAGGACAGTAATCTGGCCCTGTGTTTTGAAAGTTTGGATACCCATATTCTAGCTCATAAAAAAGTCTGGAGCAGACAGCTTACTTTTTTTTCTTCTTCTTTACAGTGACTTACATTTTGGCAACGTCCTCGTGGATAGCACCGGACATATCAAGATTATCGACTGTGGATTGGCATCTATAGTACAAACTGCACACTGCCAGGTCAATCAGAATACACCGATGGCCTTTTACAGCGACTACTCGCGTTTTGGCAATCTGCTCGTCAAAAAAGTAAATAAATGCATTGGCGACAATACCCAACTCCAGGACCTCATAGGAGAGGTAAGTAAATGCCCTACTTTAGCCAGAGATAGAAAAAGTTTATTTGTTCTATAAAATTGGCTAAATTAAACTTTTTAGTTATATCTTTTGGGATGTTAATGATCTATTTTTTTTTCATATATAGCTTTCAACCTTTCCCGATCCCAGGTCTTCGTTCACAAATCTGCGACACCACGCATTCTTCTCAACGATAAACTGGGATGACCTGGAAGCTGGGAGAATAAGTCCACCATACGCCATGGAACCTGTAAGTATATGACCAGGAAATGGGGTCAAGTCTGTAATTTTGCTATGTCTGCTGTTTTGCAGTCTCTATTCTGCCCCCCACTGGCATGAATGAGGAGCTGCATTTATTTTAGGGTTGTGCAAGTGTTATCCAATAGATTGCTCTTTTGGATGGAAAAACAATCCACAGCGGACCATTTATAAGTCATGCATCTATAAAGCATGAAACCTATCAACATTTCATAGGCAGCTTTATGCTTCTACTGACAAGTTCCTGCAGAGAATTTAGAATCAGTGAAGAATTTAAAAAATCATTTATAAACATGCCTGTACAGTGATAACAATATAATGATTATTCATGTTGATGAATATGTCCATCGTGACTGGTCCTATTAAAAGGATTTTCACTCAGCACATAGCAAATAATAGAACCTGCCCAATAATAATATTCAATATAGTGACAATTAGGCATTATCTAAAATCATTAACATTTTTTTGTCCTCTCCACAGAGCCCGGAGGTAGAATGGTCATCGGAGATCGACATGAAAAGCTTAATAGAGCAGGGCAAATATGAGGAATCTCAAATAAGCAATTTTGCTGATATAGCAAATATCCAAGGATTCGAATTTCTCAGTGAGCGATGGAGAGAAATGCAGCAACGCCGCTAGGAATACGAGGCCACGTAAGAAAAGGGGCTGCAATAGCAGGGACATCACTGCCAAAATATGGTCACTGGCCATATTTGGGCAATGACAATCAACAACGGGTATCGTAACTGACAGCGGATTTACAACCGAGGACATTTCTACCACCAGCTTTCTGGTGGCAATGATTCCTAACGAAGCAGCAGATGCTGGCATCTGCTGAGTCCTTAGCAACTGCCGCCGTCACCAGCACATTACTTACATTGCTGGGAATCCTCGGCTACCTTACCCAAGAGACTGGGATAGCAGTGACACCACTGCCCAAGTATGGTCACTGACATTGACCAAACATGGCCACAGTACATTCCATAGGGGCCACAGAAGAGCACCCTAAAATCACAAAAAGGACCAGTAGCACTATACACCTGGTGGACTAGTTTAATGGTAGCCCCCACCACACTGTGCTGCTAGCAGTCCACTGGAGAAGTCTAGAAGCTGCACACTGGTTGACTTGGGCATTTTGAGCAGCGGCGGACAGAGCCATGCAGGGCTGCTATCAGTGGGGTACCTTCGGTACTCTTGCAGTGGCCCAGACAGCAGGAGGATCAATGTGGAGGAGGGCAGTTGCAGAGCGATGCTCATATACCTCTCCCTCCAACAGCTGGCGAGCCAGGACCAGGGGATAGCCTGGAGAGGGGAGAG
This sequence comes from Staurois parvus, assembly GCF_062004578.1. Classification (NCBI taxonomy): domain Eukaryota; kingdom Metazoa; phylum Chordata; class Amphibia; order Anura; family Ranidae; genus Staurois; species Staurois parvus. The sequence continues at coordinate 46,652 of NW_028319711.1, read as the reverse complement.
GAGAAGTGTCGGAGATGTAAGAGCCCGGAGGAGGTGAGCTGTGTTGTGTTCTGTGTGATCTCCCTCCCTACACTGACAGATTGTATGGGACTGCACACATCTTCCCCCCTCTCTCCTTCTTGCTACCTGGAGATAAGCAGCCCTTGGAAGAGGTGAGTGTGTGCAGCCCCATACGATCTGAGAAAGGGAGAGAGAGAGATGGAAGAAGAGAGGGAAGAAAGAGAGAAGAGAGGAGGGAAGAAAGAGAGAGGAGAGGAGAGAAGAAAGAGAGAAAGAGGAGAGAGAGAGGAGAGAAGAGAGAGGAAAGAGAGAGAGGAGAGAAGAGAGAGGAAAAAGAGAGAGAGGGAAGAAGAGAAAAGAGAGAGAAGAGAGAGAGGAGAGAGAGAAGAGAGAGAAGAGAGAAAAGAGAGAGAAGAGAGAGGAGAGAGAGAAGAGAGAGGGGAGATGGGGAATAAAGAAGAGAGGGAAGAGAGAAAGGAGAGAAGAGAGAGTGGGTGGAAGAGATAAGAGAGGGGAGAGAGAGAAAGAGAGAGGGAAGAGAGGGTGAGGAGAGAGAGAGAGAGAGAGGAGAGAGAGAAGGAAGAGAGAAAGGAGAAAGAGAGAGGGAAAAGGAGGAAGAGAGAAATTAGAAAGAGAGAGGGAAAAGGAGGAAGAGAGAGAAGAGAGAGAGGGAAGAGAAGAGAAAGAGGGAAGAGAAGAGAGAGGAGAGAGAGAGAGCGGAGAGAAGAGAGAGAGAGGAGAGGAGGGGAGAGAGAGGGAAGAGAGGTGAGAAGAGAGGGAAGAGAGAGAGGGAAGAGAGGGGGGAAGAGAGAGAAAGGGAAGAGGAAGAGAGAGAAAGGGAAGAGAAAGAGAAAGAGGGAAGAGAGAAGAGAGGGAAGAGGGGAAGAGAGGGAAGATAGAAGAGAGGGAAGATAGAAGAGAGGGAAGAGAGGGGGAGAGAGGGGGGGAGAGGATAGAGAAAGGGAAGACAGAAGAGATGGGAGAGAGAAGAAAGAGAGAGGGGGAGAAGAGAGGGAAACGAGAGAGAGAGGGGGAAGAGCGAGGGAGGGATGAGAGAAGAGAGGGAAGAGTGGGAAGAAAGAAGAGTGGGAAGAGAGAAGAGAGGGAAGAGAGAAGAGAGGGAAGAGAGAAAAAAAAGAGAGAGAGGGAGGGAAGATAGGGGGGATAGGGAAGAGAGAGGGGGGAGAGAGGGAGGGGGGAGAGGGGTGAGAGAGGGAGGGGGGAGAGGGGTGAGAAAGGGAGGGGGAGAGGGGGGAGAGAGAGAGAAGAGAGAGGGAAGAGAGAGAGGGAAGAGAGAGAAGGAAGAGAGAGAGGAGAAAAAGAGAGGGACCCTGGGGAAGAGAGAAGAGGGGGAAGACAGAAGAGAAGGAAGAGAGAAGAGAGGGAAGAGAGAGAGGAGAGGGAAAAGAGAGGAGAGGGAAGAGAGAGGAGAGAAGAGAAAGGAGAGAAGAGAGAGAGAGGAGAGAAGAGAGAGAGGAGAGAAGAGAGAGAGGAGAGAAGAGAGAGAGGAGAGAAGAGAGAGAGGAGAGAGAGGAGAGAGGAGAAAAAAGAGAGAAGAGAAAGAGGAGAGAAGAGAAAAAAGAGAGAAGAGAAAGAGGGAAGAGAGAAAGGAGAGAAGAGAGAGAGGGACGAGAGAGAGAGGGAAGACAGAGGGGGGAAAAGAGAGAAAGGGAAGATAAAGAGAGAGAGGGAAGAGAGAAGAGAGGGAAGAGAGAGGAGAGAAAAGAGAGAGAGGGAAGAAAGAGGGGAGAGAGAGAGGGAAGAGAGAAAGGAGAGAAGAGAGAGAGGGAACAGAGAAAAGAGAGAAGAGAGAGGGACGAGAGAGAGGAAAGAGAGGGGGGGAAAGATAGAAAGGGAAGATGAAGAGAGAAGAGAGGGAAGAGAGAAGAGAGGGAAGAAAGGGGGGAGGGAGAGGGAAGATAGAGAGAGAGGGAAAAGCGAGAGAGGTAAGAGAAAGAAGAGAGAGAGAGAGAAGTGAGAAGAGAAGGAAGAGAGAGACAGAGGAGAGAGGGGGGAGGGGAAGGGGGAAAGGGGGAAGAGAGAGAAGAGAGAGGGATGAGAGAGAGAGGAGAAAAACAGAGGGAAGATGGGGAAGAGAGAAGAGAGGGAAGAGAGAAGAGAGGGAAGAGAGAAAAGAGGGAAGAGAGAGAGGAGATAGAGGAGAGAAGAGGAAAAAAGAGAGAAGAGAAAGAGGAGAGAAGAGAAAAAAGAGAGAAGAGAAAGAGGAGAGAAGAGAGAGAAGGAAGAGAAGAGAGAGAGGGAAGAGAGAAAGGAGAGAGAGGAGAGAGGAAAGAAGAGAAAAAAGAGAGAAGAGGAAGAGGAGAGAAGAAAAAAAAGAGAGAAGAGAAAGAGGAGAGAAGAGACAGAGGAGAGAAGAGAAAAAAGAGAGAAGAGACAGAAGAGAGAAGAGAAAAAAGAGAGAAGAGAAAGAGGAGAGAAGAGAAAAAAAAGAGAAGAGAAAGAGGAGAGGAGAGAGAGAAGGAAGAGAAGAGAGAGAGAGGAGAGAGAGGGGGGAAAGAGAGAAAGGGAAGAGAAAGAGAGAAAGGGAAGAGAAAGAGAGAGAGGGAAGAGAGAGAGAGGGAAGAAAGAGGGGAGAGAGAGAGGGAAGAGAGAAGAGAGGGAAGAGAGAGAGAGGGAAGAAAGAGGGGAGAGAGAGAGGGAAGAGAGAGAGGGAAGAGCGAGAGAGGTATAAGAAAGAGGAAAGAGAGAAGTGAGAAGAGAAGGAAGAGAGAGACAGAGGAGGGGGGAGGGGGAGAGAGAGGGGGAAGAGAGAGAAGAGAGAGGGAGGAGAGAGGGGAGAAAAAGAGAGGGAAGACGGGGAAGAGAGGGAAGAGAGAAGAGAGGGAAGAGAGAAGAGAGGGAAGAGAGGAGAGAAGAGAAGGAAGAGAGAAGAGAAAGAGGAGAGAAGAGAAAAAAGAGAAGAGAGAGAGGAGAGAAGAGAATAAAGAGAGAAGAGAAAAAAGAGAGAAGAGAAAGAGGAGAGAAGAGAAAAAAGAGAGAAGAGGAAGAGGAGAGAAGGAAGAGAAGAGAGAGGGGGAAGAGAGAAAGGAGAGAGAGGAGAGAAGAGAAAAAAGAGAGAAGAGAAAGAGGAGAGAAGAGAAAAAAGAGAGAAGAGAAAGAGGAGAGAAGAGAGAGAAGGAAGAGAAGAGAGAGAGGGAAGAGAGAAAGGAGAGAGAGGGAAGAGAGAGAGAGAGGAGAGGAGAGAAAAAAGAGAGAAAAGAAAGAGGAGAGAAGAGAAAAAAGAGAGAAGAGAAAGAGGAGAGAAGAGAAAAAGAGAGAAGAGAAAGAGGAGAGAAGAGAAAAAAGAGAGAAGAGAAAGAGGAGAGAAGAGAAAAAAGAGAGAAGAGAGAGGAGAGAAGAGAAAAAAGAGAGAAGAGAAAAAAGAGAGAAGAGAAAGAGGAGAGAAGAGAAAAAAGAGAGAATAGAAAAAAGAGAGAAGAGAAAAAAGAGAGAAGAGAGAGAAGGAAGAGAAGAGAGAGAAGAGAGAGAGGGAAGAGAAAGAGAGAAAGGGAAGAGAAAGAGAGAAAGGGAAGAGAGAAGAGAGGGAAGAGAGAGAGAAAAGAGAGAGAGGGAGGAGAGAGAGAGAGGGGGGGAAGAGAGAGGGAGAGAGAGACAGAGGAGAGAGAGAGGGAAGAGAGAGAAGAGAGGGGAGAGAGAGAGGGAAGAGAGGGAGGGCCTTATACATCAGAGGCAAAATATGGGCAGCACAGTGGCTTAGTGGTTAGCCTTGCAGCACTGGGGTCCTTGGTTCAAATCCCGACCAGGACCCTATCTGCATGGAGTTTGCATGTTCTTCCTGTGCCTGCGTGGGTTTCCTCCGGGTACTCCGGTTTCCTCCAACACCCCAAAAAAGGGCAAACTTGCGTTGGTGGTGTAGTGGTAAGCATAGCTGTTTTCCAAGCAGCTGACCTGGGTTCGATTCCCAGCCAACGCATTGTCCAAGATGGCTGCTTCGCCTCCTTAGTATTGCCATGATAATGCTGATACTAATATTATTTATAGCAATGATAATAATAATTCCAACAATATCGACAACTATCATGATAATAATATTAATAATAGAAATATTATTTATAAAGATAATAATCCTAATAGTAATGGCAATAATAGTATTAGAAATGGAAATAATATATATATTTATTATTTGTAGGTGAGAAGCAAATACAATAAAATGAAGATTTCTCTGATCGCTGTGTCATTCAGAAACAGCTGATCATATGTCCAGGAAAAGGGCCAATCTGAGCAGCCTTTTACCATGTGATCAGCTGTGTCCAATCACAGCTGATCACAGTGTAAATCAGAAATGCTGGATATTGGCAGTCCTTTCCTCCCGCTCAAAGCACATGAGGAGAGGAGAGGAGAGGAGAGCTGGTAAGCAGCATTTCTCAGAGGGGACATCTACACTGATCATCAGAGCACTAATTATCAGTGTAGCGCCATCAGTGCCCATCAGTGTTTTCCCTTAGCCTTCCCTTGTAGTGGAAGGGCCGGCCTGACTGCATAGAAATTAAAATTGTCTCTCTCTTCCCTTTCTCTCTATCCTCTCTCTCTCTTCTATTTCTTCTCCCTCTCTCTTCTCTATCTATCTTCCCCCCCTCTTTCTTTTCTTTCTTCCCTCTCTCTCTCTCCCCCCCCCTCTCTCTTCCCTTCCTCTTCCTCTCTTCTCTCTCTCCCCCCTCTCTCTCTCCCCTCTCTATACTCTCCCCCCCCCCGTCTCTTCCCTCTCTATCCTCTCTCTCTCCCCTCTCTATCTATCCTTCCCCTCCTCTCTTCCCCCCCCCTTTTCTATTTCCTCTCTTTCATTTCCCTCTCTTTCTTTCCTCTCCCCTCTTTCGATCTCTTCCCCCCTCTCTCTTTCTCCTTCCCCTCTCTCTCTCCACTCCCCCACCTCTATCTCTTCCACCCCCCCCTCTCTTCTCTCTTCCTTTTTTCTCTCCTCTCTCTCTCTCTTCCCTCCCTCTCTCTTTCCTCTCTATCCCCCCCGAGAGAGAGAGAGAGAGAGAGAGAGAGAGAAGACAGAGAGAGAGCAGACAGAGAGAGAGAAGTAAGAGAGAGAGGGAAGTAAGAGAGAGAGGGAAAGAGAGAGGGGGAATGAGAGAGAGGGGGAATGAGAGAGAGGGGGAATGAGAGAGAGCGGAAAAGAGAGAGGGCGGGGAAGAGAGAGCGGGGAAGAGAGAGCGGGGGAGAGAGAGAGCGGGAAAGAGAGAGCGGGAAAGAGAGAGAGGGGGGACAGAGAGAGAGAGAGAGAGGGAAGAGAAAGTAAGGGAGAGAGAGAATCATATATACATCTGCACACTTATTGACTCTCTTGCTTTCTAATTGGGGGGGGGGGGGGGCGCACAAAACGTTTGTATTGCCTAGGGCAAAAAAAAAAAAAGATTTTAGCATGTGAGGAGGTGCAGCATAGTGCAGCTAGTAAATACACAGAGTTCCAGTAAAACTTGGTACTTGTATTAAACAGAATGCCAACGTTACAAACACCCAGTTGGAAGAATTTACCGCTGGGAAATTACAGTTCATTGTAGTCAGATGTGGCGGTAGAGAGGTGCTGACAGCGTCTGTCTCAGAGGATGAAGCATGGCCTGGCAGTCCAGTCCCAAAAGGGAAGCTCCTTTCCCTTCTAATCAGGAACCTCTCCCTACCAGTAGTTACTTTCCCTAACAAGCGGGGGTTTCTCTCCCTGTACTAGCCACACGCCAGAAGCACTCCAAAACCCAGGGGCAGAGACATAAAAAGACCCTACTGACCCAAGATGGCCGCCGAGGGTCACATGGACACAGCGTAGGCAACCAGAAAGCAGATCCATTGACTCAGGAAACCATAGAACATCATTTCTCATGGACTTCCTCTCCAAGCTGAGGTGGCACTCAATTTGAGCGCCACCTGCAATGGAGAAAACAAACCACACCTACCTACAAGCCTGTATACAAAAAATGTAAAAATTGCCTCAGTAGACAAATGGTTAAAGCAGTTATGTTCAAAGCCCAACCATTTCTTCTGCCAATTTTTCTATTTTTTTTACAAATCGGAGGCCCAGTAGCTTGGAAAACCAAAAATGAATCTCTGGCTGCAATACTCACCTCCATCCCCTGCAGTACCACTTCTCCCCCACAAGGTGTCCTCAATCTTCCTGGTTGAATGATGCCCAGCAAGACTGATGTGTAAAATTAGCAGGTGATCAGGGGCCTCTGACATGCAGCCAGCAGCAGCATAACATGGTCACCGGCGCTTTTTTTTTTTTTCCTTTTACAAATCGGAGACCCAGTAGTTTTGAATACCACTATAAGTCGCTGATGGCTGCCATTACTAATAAAAAAAAAAAAAAAATTCCAGTACATATACCGCCATTAGAAGACGCTATAACTTTCATGTAAACCAATTAATTTACACGTATTGGGATTTTTTTTTCAGCAAAGACATTGCTTTTTTTTTTTAATTGTCAGTCTTTTTTTGTTTATAGCGCAAAAAATAAAAAAACTGCACAGGTGATCAAATACCACCGAAAGAAAGCTCTATTTGTGGGAAAAGTGCAGCGTTGCATGACCGTGCAATTGTCAGATAAAGTAACGCAGCACCGTATCGCAAAAAAATACCTGGTCAGGAAGGGGGGTAAATCCTCAGGAGGGCAAGTGGTTAAAATGACCGGTGAATGCAACTGCAAACCTGTTGGGTTGTGTTGGTAATGTGTAACACTTGCTCTCAGCCAGCAGATGTCGCTATAGCTCTGATGGAGGACAATGTGAACTATGGGAAAAGCACAACATTCAGTGTTATTGGTGACAATTCTAGTTACCTCGACTGGCTTTCAATTTTAGAACCATTTCAGGACCGCGTGCCCACAAGTGTACTGCAAACGGGCGGCCCGTACAGGCACAGTCATAAACCTGTGCATCGCTGGCCTCTTCCAGGTACGCACCCCTGCCTGCTGACTCCGTGGGAGTTTCTCAACAGGTCCTAGCCAATGATTCATAGCCAGGACCTGTTGATCGGCTGTGTCCAATCACAGCCCAGAGCCCTGTGTTGGCAGTCAACACTGAGCTCTGTACAGAGGGAACAATCTCTCTGTTTCAGGGATAAGAAACAAAGAGATTTTTAGTACAAAGCAGCACATATTACACACATTAACACTTGTTAGGCACACATTTAACCCCTTGATTACTCAAGATGATAACCCCTTCCCAGCCAGTGTCATTAGTACAGTGACAGTATACAGCAGAGATCCGAATCTCCTTAGCGATATAACACATCACAATCCACCAGTATATGATCATCTTTAGCTTCACCAGTGCCTCATCAGTGCAGCCTCATCAGTTCCCCATCAGTGCAGCCCCATCAGTGCCCCATTAGTGCAGCCTCATCAGTGCCCCATAAGTGCTGCCTCATCAGTGCCCCAGCGGTGCAGCCTCATCACCGCACATCAGTAAAGAAAAATTACTTTTTTGAAGAAAAAGGGGTTGGGGGTTATTTTCAGTCTTTCCTTTGTGTATTTAGTAACAAATAAAAAATCAATTGGTGATTAAAATCGACTAAAAGAAAGCTCTATCTAAAAAAAAAAAGATAAAAATATCATTTGGGTGCGGTGTTGCATGACTGTGAAACTGTCGTTTACCCTCGCTTCACATCTGTATGTGTGTGGTGCCGTTGCGGGACCCACACGAATACCTGCAGCCGCACCACCCACACAGAGGAATGCGGGACCCGCAGGCAGGTGCCATTATTTCTAATGGCACACCGCCCGCACTGGAAATGGCAACCGTACTGGGAACCTCAGTTCCTGTGTGGAGTACAGGAGTCCATACAAATGCATAGGCTCTCCTGCCCATGCAAATCACAGCCTGCATGACTGCACAGATGTGAACCAGGGCTTAAAGTGTGACAGCGCTGAAAGCTGAAAATTGGCCTGGACAGGAAGGGGGCGAAAGTAACCAGTAGGCAAGGGGTTAAAAAAAAATGACTCCTAACTTTTTTAGCTGGCTCTTAGATGCAAAGCAAATTTGTCATGCCCTCCTCTATCTACAAAACGGCTTTGGTGCAAAACCATGGTGCCCTTATAATGCAGATCAGTGCTAACTGGACTGCTGAGGACCACCCAACCCAGAGACAAGGCATAGAAGACCCCGCACATCATGTGACCGGCCTAAAAACATCTAAAAAGAATAAGCAATAAAATGCTTAGAATAATAATAAAATGCCTAAAACACTGCTGGGGAAGGGGGCAGAGACCAGAGTGGGGCTGTAAGCTAACACTTTAATTGCTCGTCTTAACCTGCCCCGGAACACTAACTTTAACAGCTGGATTTACTGTCTCAGATGTTCAACTTTTTGATATTGAGTCTAACGCTGGCCATACATTGTACAATTTTCTTTCAAAACTTTATAATATATAAGGGCAAACCAGGTCTAAAAGACCCTGCATGTCTCCCTTGTACTACACTGAATGTAATGCAGTGCACATCGCACCGGGACCCGGAAGTGACGTCACATCACTTCCGAATCAGTAGAAGAAGGGGAGGGCAGCAGATGTGTCCGTACTCCTCCTACCTCCCCTATACCACATCCCGTGGCACCCGCTGAACCAGTCTCGGGCCCGCAGATGGGCAAGCGGAGCCCGGGACATATAGCGGGGGCAGGGGAGAGGCTGGCACTGTAGGCTGTATGGAAGCTATCGGCAGCAGCGCTGCTGTCTGATTACTTCCACCTGACAGGTGAGCCCTGCTGCTTGCCCACAGCAGGGCTAAGGGGGAAAAAAAAAAAAAAACTACCTGCCTGGCACCTGGAACTACATGTCCCGGGTGTTGGGCGATAGGAAATGGACATCCCTGAGCTGGATCTTGGGAGGTTTTATGCAAATATCAAAATTCCTTGATGGGTGGAGTTTATTTATAAAAAAATAATACACACACACACATATATATATACACACACACACATACATATATATATACACACACACATTTTTTTCCCAGCAAAATCATGTCTCGCTTATACAAAGTCCAATTAGAGCAACAAATAAAAGTTGTAAAGGCTCTTTCTAGCGGCGTCATCTGATCCGTTACACAGGGAATCCATGAACCCATCCCCCGCTGAATTGGAGCAGAACAGGACTGAGGTCACTTTTTGAGGACCCATATTGGATCTATGGTTGGCAGACTTGTGTCTGTATACATCAGGCTACCTCTCATCCATCATGTACATGAAACCTGCTTAACGGGCAACATATTTTTTTTTTTTAAACTGTGCCCGTGTCCTTATTAACCACTTGCCCTCCAGAGGATTTACCCCCCTTCCTGACCAGACCATTTTTGGCATTACAGCGCTGCGTTACTTTAACTGACAATTGCGCAGTCATGCAACACTGCGTCCAAATGAAATTTACGTCCTTTTTTACCCACAAAGCTTTCTTTCGGTGGTATTTGATCACCTGTGCGTTTTTTCTTACGCTGACAATTTTGAGAAAAAAAACAATATTTTTGACTTTTTGCTATTAAACATGTCCAGTAAAAAAATTTAAAAGATCAAATTTCCTCATAAATTTAGGCCAAAATGTATTCGGCTCCATGTCTTTGCTAAAGAAAACATCCCAATACGTGTAATTTAATTGGTTTACTTGAAAGTTATAGAGTTTACAAATAGCAGTATATATACACTGGGATTTTTTATTTTTACTAATAATGGCAGCAATCAGCGACTTATAGCGGGACAGCGGCAGGCATTCTGACACTGGGGGGGAGGGACTGACTAACTGTCACTGATATCCCCAGTGACAACAATACAGTGATCAGTGCTAAAAAACAGCACTGACACTGTACTAATGGCACTGGGCAGGAAGGTGTTAACATGAGGAGCGATCAAAGGGTTTACTGTGTGCAGGGAGTGTTTTACTAGGGGGCGGTGCCCAGAGCAGTGTGCCCGAGCTGACAGGGAGGAGAACTGTTAGTGATTTTGCGCACCCGTGCCGCCCTGTAGTAGTATCTCTCCTATGGGGCGGTCGGAAGCGGATGAAGGCTAAGTTCACCTTTCGTAACATATTACACCCATATTCGGGGAGTAACATGTTGTGTTCAGACCGCCCCCCCATCCCCACTTTGACAGCTAGTGGGGGATCTTCTCTCCCCTCGTTAGCTGTCAAATTTGAAAACAATGTGGCCGTGTGGGGCTCACACGACTGTCAGCTTGTAGTCCTCAATGAACTACCACGGTGCTGTGAAGTCAGCGTCACTTACCGTCATCGCTGTTCTATGTCACTATCAGGGTGTCGGCCTTCTCCGGTGACAGTTCGTCATGTTCCCGCACTTTGTACGACTTTACACGTTGCACCTGTATAAGGCCTAAAAAGAATGAATGGAGAAATATTAGAAGTCATGTGTAAGGTGGAGCCTTTAAAGCGGAAATAAACTTACAAAGATTTGTTCAGCTTTAACACTCCCCCCCCCCCATCAGCAAGCGGAATTGTGTTATGTTATTTTTTTTTTTCGCTCTATGGCTCTCACCAGCCATGATCTGCTTGCATTGCATAAAGAAGCACATAGACCCAGTGATGACATAATAAGAAGAAGATATGTAAGATTCTTTTAGTTCCAATAGCATGTTGATGAGCAGGGAAAGGAGGAACCAGGTAAGGCAAAATATAGCAGATTAAACTTCAGCTTTAAGGAATACAGTGGAGTCCTCTCTTCACCCCCCCCACAAATAAACAATGGAAGATCTGTCAAGGTCCATCTCTGCTCTCCTCTCCAATCATCACACTATGTGACATGTCACATGACAGCCAGGAGGCCATTGGCAAAGCACCACACAAGCTCATGCATGCGCAGCAGGGAGCAGGCTTCCTGTTTCCCATATCCAAGATGGCAGCGCCTCTCCCTTCCCAGACAGACTACATAGATGGGGATGAGAGACTGTAGCACTATAGCGGCTGCATGTGGGAGGAGGAAGTGTAACATTCCAATACCGCCACAGACCTCCTCCATGTAGCCAACAGAGCACTACAGATCCCTGGCCAACTCCATGCAGACATGTAAAGCGGACATCAGAAAAGGAAGTATTGAGATACAGGAAGGAGTGCAGAGCTCCGAGCAAATAAGAACAGATACGGGGAATGTGGAGGTCACAGGAGAAGTGGGACTGTGCAGAGACCATACATGCCGAATAAGAACAGACACTGAGAATTACACCCGGCATACAGGACACTGATCCGTCATGGACATGTGTTGTATTGAGGAGGTTCATTCATTTATTGGACTGACTACACAACAAAACCCTTGGCTTGGTGTTGTCAGCCTGAAGCAGGAAGTGCTGTTATTGGCAGGATCTCCAGATTCACAAAATCAAACAAAATCCTGGAGAAACCTGTACACAGTACGGCCCCATGACAAACATACTACATGAGATTTTGGGTTCACATCTACTTTACCCGCTGTGTGTATATAGTGCAGATCACTTTTCAGAGGGTGTTTGGTAGGCAGTGGGGAGGAGATACTACTAACCCAATGGCACACTGTGTTGCACAGTGACAGGGTGGCTCCATATCAATTCATTATTGCTGTGGCTGTAAAGCAAAGTATCAGGCCATGGCGGATGTACAGCACTGGGCAGCTGCATCTCTTTGTACACGTGAGTGGTCAGGGGGCAGAAGATGGTTTTACCGCCCTCCATCCGCCTATGAGAACGAACACTAAGGCCTTGTTTACAATTGCAGTTTGGGGTGGTAAAAACTAGAGGCTGAGCCATACTTTTACTGGCTCCCAATTGCCCCCAACTCACTTCCCGAGATGCAAAAGAAGCCGTATGGGGTATACACATGTGCAGCAAAAATGATCCCCATCATGTTTGACAGAGGGAAGAGGGGGATCTGAGGAGGGGAGAGGAGGTCTGGTGGGGGTGGGGGGGGGGGTCTAAGGAGGCGAGATCTGGTGGGGCTGAACAGGATATGGGGGGGGGGGGGCAGAGGAAAACGGGAGATATGGGGGCTGAAGAATAGAGATGGTGTTCTGTGGAGGAGGGGGGGGTCAGCAGAACTCTGGGGGGCTGGGTTGTCCCCACCTTCCCCCATGTACTCACTGATAACACCCCTGTCCTCTGCAGGCAGCTTCAGTTTCTCCTCTGTCATCTGACAGTTGACAATGGGAAAAAGATACAGGAAGAAGGGCGTCTGCCCTCACTCCACAGCACAGGCTCTCTATCTCCCCCTGCTGGCTGGAGGGATGACAACGCCAAATCTTCTGTTCAGCTGTAATCAGTCCTGTCAGTGAGGAGGCCCCAACCTCTACATCAGCAGAGCCCTCCATAAACATGGCGCCCGCCTGGCCCCTGGTGTACAACATACAGTATATACCCCATAACCCCAATGTACATCATATATAGTCACAGAGATAACAACCCATTACTAGGAAACCTACCTTTACACTTCCATGGAGAGCCCATAGCAACCGCTCATTGTCCATAGCAACAGGGTGCCACACACAGTGTAATATATATAAACACATACAAACAACATTGCCCCAGTGATGAATATACTGTATATATAAGTCCACAGCGTAATATATATATAAATAAATAAAACATGGTGAAGCGCTAACAATCAGATTAATAAGCAAACAATATATATATAAAAAGGTGAGGTGAACATATAAGTGCTGCTGAAATCAGATCAATCAAAAAGTGACAAAACGTGCAACAGGTGAATCCTGTGGAAAAAAAACATGGACCCGTTTTCCAAATGGAAAACCGAAGAGCAAGCCAACCTCCCCCTGTCCACATAGGGGACTAATAATAAATGTATATATATAGGTGACCCCTCAAAGGAAAAAACACAACAACTGTGCAATAAAACCGTGAAAGACTCTCCCTTCTATAGGTGTAAACATATGCACAAACACTAAATGTCCAGACAGCACCGTAGGTCGACATACAGCTGCACATATAAAATATTAAAGTCCCAAATTGCACAAAAAAACTCCAAACAAACACGTAGGTGCTCGTGATAGGTGATCTCCAAGCTGGGTGATAGGAATCCTTAATGGCTGTAATGCCCCCTCACCTTCAAGAAGTGACCACAAGGGCCAGCTACCCTTAAAACTCCCACCACGAGGACACGTCCAGATCAAGATGTTGCACAGGATGCTGGTTCACACTCCCCACAGAGCCACACGGTCAAAGAGATAAAACAGAGCATTCTCCATAGTGTAACATGTTTATTATTAAATATAAAATCAATTAAAATGCCCACTCACATGTCATGGTACAGAAAAAAACGCCTTGCCACCACTATATATATATATATATATATACACACATAAAAACAACATTGCCCCAGTGATGAATATACTGTATATAAGTCCACAGCGTAATATATATATATATATATATATATAATACAATACACAGTCTATATATACACACACATAAGAACAACATTGCCCTGGTGTTGAAAAAAAAAATACTAATAATAAAGATAATAATAAAAATAAAATAATAATAATAATATATATCTCCATAGTAACAGTGCTGAGTTGTTATTGTACAATATATACAGTTACATAGACATCAACCCATTACTAGAAAGCCACCTCTACACATCCCATAATAACAATGCACACCCCATAGCAACCATTGACAGTCCTTAGATCCAGTGTGAATCCAATCATGTATCATACAGAAGTATACACACACATATGGAGAACATTGGCCCGGTGCTGAATATATATGAAGTTACAGAGACACCGACCCAATACTAGAAACCCACCATGGAGAGCCCATAGCAACCGCTCCCAGCTCCTAGCAACAACACAAGTCATTCCCATAGTACACAGCAGACTGAATGTACAATACATATATAGGAGAATCATATCCCCCACAGAGACATCCATAGACACAATGACATCGAAATCCCCTTCTTTGTGGGGAATGTGATGTTTATAAAAATAAATACAGAATTATCAATCACTATAGGATTTTGTTTTATTTTTGTCTGTAAATTGCATAAAAATCATTTAGAAAAATCCTATGACAATATCACCACAAGAAATCGTTTTGTTATCTTATATAATACCGAAATGATGACCAAATCAATAGGCTGATGTCAGTTCAGTGTGAGGCTTTCTCCTGTCCATCAGGGATCACAGGCAGTTGGCAGACCTGAGCAAACGATCCAGAGCAACCGATCAACCAATCAGCACTCTCCTAGACAGTTCAAATCCTTGCTGTGGAAAAGTGTGCGGCTAGCCAGCCTGGCCAGGTGATGACATCACAGTGCAAATCTACTGAGCATGCCCAGAAAGGTGATGACATCACAGTGCACAGGGGAGTAAACAATTGATTGAACTGGTCAGTCAGTCTATAGACTACGGAGGAAGGAGGAGGTTGTGCGTCTTGTGTGTCCAGAGAGAACTTCATATTTTTGAAAATGAATCCCATGATGAACCGCATGATAAACCGCATGGTTACCAGGAATACGTTTGTTTCTCCATTTATCATCAGAGAGGAACCTACAGAGACCAGAGACGAACCTACAGAGAACAGAGACGAACCTACAGATAACAGACAGGATATGGAAATTAGGCCCGACCCCAGCAGAGATTCTGCCCAGCCTGCCCATCAGAATCCCACCCCTGAGGGCAAGCGTTGGCCATTTATTGGCCGGGTTGGGGCTTTTTTCCGACGTCTGTTCCATCATAAAAAGAAGAAGAGAGCAGATAGGGATCCAGAAGGTAAGATTTATGATCGCTACAACATACAAGCTGGCTGATCCATTTTATTTTTGTTACATTGTATCTTCCTATTAATGAAAAGTAGATTACAGACCACACCCCTAATTATAGTCCCCTATTCCTATTGGTGGCCAGTGGCTTATATTACACCCAATCACTGATCACTGACTATACTCTGCAAGTTATTCCATTTATCAGAGACAAAGGCTGGAGTTTATGGGGCCGAGGCATTGTACCCAACTCCCCAGCGCTCCCATCTTCTCCAGGGCACCACAAGTATCAGACACCCTATAACCCATCAGTCCAGGGCTGGTGATCTCTTCTATCTGACCTCCCCCACCTGGTGTCATTTAATGGGTTGTGCTTGGCAATGGCACCATCTGCCAAATGCAACTATAAATTTTTCCTGCCAGATAGCCATGTTAACTTGCAGCTTGGTAGTTGGGAGGGGGGATCGTGGCTCAATTGCCGATTTTTACCAACCCCCATGCCACCTGTATAAATGAGGCATATCTGTCTAAAAAATATATAACATTAATTTGTGCTAAGTGCTGCATGGCGGAGTGATTGTCAGTCAAACTGGAGATTTTCCGGCTCATACTCAAGCGGTTAAAGTGCATCTAAAGCCCAAATGTATTTTGTAGGTTAAGAAAGCATGTTGAGGGGTTAGAAGCCCTGTCGTATCTTTATTGCATACCCCTGTATGTGTCCTGGAGGCCATTACCCCAGATATAGAAAGTGAGGTGTCATCCAAACTAGCAGAAGTGTTACAATTACTCTGTTCCATAAGAAAGGGGGGGGGGTGCAGGTGCCAGAGCTGAGACCACACCTTCCAGCAGCAACCAATCACAGCCTTCCTATACATTTAAAACCTGCACAGGGGAAGTGACAGTTGGAAGTACATCTGCCTTTCAAATAGCTTGTTTTGCATTCACATTATAGAAGAAAAATCCAAAATCTAGCTGTGTAAAGTCACATTACAAACATGAGTTTTTCAGCTTTTTTAAGCGTTTTTGCATTAGCGGCGTTTTCCCGTGTTAGTTTTATTTAGCTTTGTTTAGCAAAAAAAAAATTTTTTTTTGGAAAAGAAGGTCCAAAAATGCAGATTTTGCGGCATTTTACAGCGTTTTTCACTGTTAGAGCGTTTTTACAGCTGAAAAACTCTTCTAGAAACCCGCTAGTTTTGAGGGTTTTTTCCAGCCAAAAATCATCGCTGCTAAAAAAAAACGTTGATTCCAGTCTATGTGTGTATGGACACATAGGATAACATGCTGGGGGGTTTATTGGCTGTAGAAAAAAAATGTCAAATTCCAAACACAGCCGCTGTAAAAACGCTAAGTGTGCATGAGGGCTTACTCTGTTCTATGGGGGGGGGGGGGGTGCAGGTGCCAGAACTGAGACCACACCTTCCAGCAGCAACCAATCACAGCCTTACTATACATTTAAAACCTGCACAGGGGAAGTGACAGTTGGAAGTACATTTACCTTTCAAATAGCTTGTTTTGCATTCACGTTATAAGAAAAAAAAAATCCACAATCTGTATACTGTAAGCTGCTGTAGCACTTCTTTTCATTACATTCACAGCATCCTCTGCATACCGGCTGAAATTCCAAATCAGGCTCTTGGAGAGGATGCCCGCACTGACTGTTAGAACGAGGGAAAGGTGGCACAGAAGGGTTTATTAACAGCATCCCATCTTCTGCCTTTCCTAGTTGAAGCTCTGACAGTGTCGTATTACATGTAGCATTGTTGGATTGGGCAGATTTAGTAGTATTTGGAGCCAAAATATATTTGTTTTCATTACAAAAGAGCAGTTATGGGTTAGAAGCCGTCAAAATATTATTTCTGGGGATTTCATCCATATATATTTTTTTTGTATTTGTTACCAGAACTAGGGATCAGGGTAGGTCTTTAACAGCCAGTATACTGATCGGTCGGACACAGTGGGTAAAAGATCTCACCAACCCAGAGGTGCGTTCTGGGAGGACATCCTATGACGTCCACCCGGAATGGTGAAAGTCTCACCTGGCCGTCAGCTGACAATCGGCCAGGTGGGACTTTCACCATTCAGTATTAAATTCATATGATGTCCTTCTGGAACGCGACCTGTGCGCGCCGCCACAGTCCACACTGCAGTGAGATTTGTTGCCCTCTGTATCTGGCCCATCAATGTACCAGCCACTGCCAGTTTCATATGATTGCTGTGACCAATCACATCAGATCACATTACAATTGTATACAATGGATGGCGTTCATTCATGCCATCCATTGTATACTATTGTGATTGGTCATGGTACATACAGGGTCAATCATGGCCCATCTGTATCATGTAATTAGCTGTGGCCAATCACAGATAACCATAATAGTAGACACTGAATGAATCAATTTCATTCAGTAATTATGGTTGCTTTTACCTGTGTAATTCACTGGTATAAGCAATCATAATGTGCAAGAAAAAAAAACCTGATCATTTCCCCAGAGTAGAACAATGTTATAACTGCACAAGATGGGAATTTCTTATCACTTTGGAGGGATTTCCTTTCACTTCCTGTTGCATGGCCAGGACAGGAAGAGAAGGGGAATTTCCTCAGCGGGACACAGATGGCAAAAGATAGCCTGATATTGGTTTTAACTTTTCCCTACTCTACTTTTGGAGTATACATACACCTTGCAAAAAAAAAAAATAATAGAAATTGATTTTTAAAAAGGCAACTGGACATTTGAGCTTTAATTCTGCTCAGCCAGTCTTGTGATATATTTGGTTAGTTCTGTACTAGTTGATAGTCTAGGAAAACAAATCCATGAATAGAAGCTAATCTATTTTTTATTTCTACAGAAATTAATGTGATCCCTTCTGCTATCACTGATGACAATGTGACCGTCTCAGAAATGGAGATGGAGACTACCAGAGGCACAAACATTGCCCACCAACAGACCGCAGAGGAGCTGGTGTTCAACCCATCTGCAGAGACTGTGGCTGCACCAATGGATGGGCTAGAAATCAGCATCCCTACAGAGACTGTGTCCATCCCGGCAGATGAGACTGAATCCACAACCACTACAGAGAGGGATCCCAGCTCAGACACTACCTATGTACCAGCAGGTGAACGGGTCTTCCCCAGGGCTGCACAGATTGTGGCTAAGCTAATATATACCATATATATGGGTGTCCATACAGGGGCTGTGATCATCCCAGGAAGTGGGATTGACATCACCACTACTACGGACAATGAGTCAGACCGAAGAAGCGAGATCCAATCCACCAACGCAAAAGACATTGTGGAGACTGTGCCCATCCCGCCAGATGGGACTGAATCCACAACCACAACAACGAGGGAATCCTGCTCAGATGGTACCTATGTACCAGATACGGTGATTGAGATCCCTTCGTCTACAAGCAAGGAAACTGACTCAGAAGACACAACCCAATACACCGAACCTGCACACATTGTGGAGACTGAGCTAAAAAATAGGATAGAGATCAGCATCCCTACAGAGACTGAATCTATCCCAGAAAGCAGGATTGAGATCAGTGCTACTATGGACCATGAGTTGGACCAAAGAAGTGAGATCCAATCCACCAATGCCAAAGATGTTGTGGAGACTGTGCCCATCCCCCCAGATGGGACTGAATCCACAACCACTACAGAGAGGGATCCAAGCTCAGACAGTACCTATGGTTCTGCAGATCAACAGTTTAGCACACCTGTAGAGACTGTGGTTGAGCTAAAAGATACCGAAGAGGCCGAAGAGAGAGAGGAAGAAAATGAAGAGCAAGACAGAGAGAAAGAAGAAACTACTTCAAAACGTAAGGATTGTAAATAATATGAACAATGTAAGTTAGCTGAACAAGATCCATTATTTAGAGATGTTTCATATTGGCGGGAACTTATTACACATCTAAATAGATGACACAGGACCCCAAAGGAAATTTTTGATGGAGGCTCCTCCCCCCAGCCCCCCACTAGGGGCTGAAAAGCAGTTAATATAGCAAATCCCTAATTATAGCCTTTATTGCCAGTGGGGACTTATAATATACTGTCTTAATGGTCACCATATATGGTATCTACTATAACCCAGCACTGCTGATGGGTGTCTGGTATCCCCTAATATGAGTCCCTTCTAACTAAGGTGACTCTTTTCTATTGCAATAAAGTTACTTTGGTATCAGAAAAAAAATTCCTTTGAAGGATAAGCTAACTTTTAAAGAACTTGTCCACTAATAAATCACCCCGGCCCCTTGAGTGCAGCTCTTGTACTGAATACTGTTCTGCCGGATACGTCTCACCGATAGGAATAATTGGGTAGTATGTAGTCACTTCACAACAGACACTCGTTCAGTTAACTTTATATTGTATACTTGGAAAAACTCAAGAAATATCATTGAAAAAAACGTAGGTGGAGATAAACTAACCCCCTTTTTTTTCCTCTTTAGAAGTCAGCCAGATCCTGCCTGATGTCCCTTTGACAGTAGAAAGCTTCAAATATCATAAACTTATTGGAGAGGGAGCGTTTGGAAAAGTAAGTGATCAGATTCACAAATGTTTTTATTCATACCCATATAATAGATAGGGATCCTGTATAGAAGGGAGGCGTGATAACTCAAGGCTGGATTCACACAGTTGTAGTGTTTTACCACCAGTTATAGTTATGCCATGAAGTGCATCATGTTGAGGCAGCCCATTCATGTAAATAGGCAGCCTAATTCTCCAAGATTCCCCATAATAGGTGCATTAGTAGGGTGTGTTGGGTGCCATTAAAGTAGAACTCCAGCTTAAATCTCAGTACCCTTAATAATGTCCCCTCGCCCCTCCTAACACCTATGCTGACTAAGCTGTGTAAGAAAGAAGTATATACTTACCTATTTGCAGCCCGCTCTGGTCCCATCATGTGGGGAGAGGATAGAGCAATCAACAAAGACTGGTAAACCCTGGAGCAGTGATGTCACCTATTGGCACCAAAGTCCCAGCCATTGTCAATGCCCCCTCCTTTCCCCTGCAGCCACTACTGGCTGACTCAGAGGAGTCGGATCACATGACCGGACCAGAATGGGCTGAAAAAAAGGGAAGCATACGCATCTTTTCTACACAGGATAAACAGCATAGGTGTTAGGAGGGGGAGGGAGCATTATAAAGCCAGTTAGGGTTAAGCTGGAGTTCTACATTAAGAATGAACTGCGGCTCACAAATGCATATAACGTGTTTTTGCACATGGAATTTGCCTCAGCGCAACAGTGTGCAACAGAGTTCAAGCAAATAGCTGAAAAGCAGCTTCTTTGTGAAGAGAAAGTATCTTTTTTAAAGACTGGGTCACACTGTATTTGCATTTGGGCATTGCAGTGCCATTCATTCTAAATGGCACCTCAATGCATGTGAGCTCCAGCACATCACAGCTCACGGTACGGCGCTACCTCTGTGTTACCAAATATAATGCATGCACCATTTCCGGTTGCACATGGTGCATTATGCAGCCCATTAAAAAGAAAGGCTGACTTAAAGTAGTTGTAATTGCAAGCTAGTCAGAATTCAAATTTAAATAGGTGAATAGGTACTGCACATATGTATTTGTAAAAAAAAAAATATTATACCTTTTCCGCTGGTCTAATCTGCAGGTCATGTGATCGTTCTTCCTTGCTGAGCACATCACGGACCTGCGGGTGGGCGCATCTGCCTAAGATTACATGTCACTGTTAAAGGAGGAGGGATAGGTGGGGGTCGGGGGTGGTCCTGACTGCATTGACCATTGAAGATATAGGCAAGATGTGCGCTTGCACGGCTTACTTGTATCTCAGTACGTAGTGACAGAGGATGCAAACTGACCACGCTAACACAGATGCTTAGCGTGGTCAGTTTACAACCATTACGTGGGGAACTGGCAATATCACCCAGGTAATTCAGAGGAATGCGATATTGAAATCGTGCTACTTTACTTGAAGTAGAGTGATTTCGAAGCTGCAGACCTGATGCAATTTCACATGCGGCTTGCCTGACATCTGTGCCACTTCATGGAAGACTTGCCATGCAATGTGGAACTGTCAAATCACAGGACAAGTTGCACTGTTTTAAATGGGGCTTACAATAACAAGTAAGATCTTTATGTAAAAAGCAAATATGAAATACAAAAAGGAAAAGAAAATTTTTTGGGTTTACAATAATTAGAATAGAATGCAATTTAATGCTCAAAAAAAGTGTGAATCACGCCAAAACCACTGATGCCATTTTATAATTTAACACAAGATAGGGAAGGGCAGGAAGGGGTTTCACTCTCCCTGGTGGATTTTCCATTGAATTTCCATGGGCAGGAAGGGGTTTCACTCTCCCTGGTGGATTTTCCATTGAATTTCCATGGGCAGGAAGGGGTTTCACTCTCCCCGGAGGATTTTCCATTGAATTTCCATGAGCAGGAAGGGGTTTCACTCTCCCTGGTGGATTTTCCATTAAATTTCCATGGGCAGGAAGGGGTTTCACTCTCCCTGGTGGATTTTCCATTAAATTTCCATGGGCAGGAAGGGGTTTCACTCTCCCCGGAGGATTTTCCATTGAATTTCCATGAGCAGGAAGGGGTTTCACTCTCCCTTGTGGATTTTCCATTGAATTTCTATCGAATAGAATGGGTAAGCTGTCAGAAAAAAAGGGAGAGTGCAGATGGGAGCTCCAGTGGGTACATTTCTACACTGGAGACCATGTGAGATGTAAAGAGACATCGGGTGATTGGCTTATTTACATCTGACCCAAAAAAGAAATATCATGGGTGGGTGAGCCGACACTGAATTGACAATACTAATATCTTTTTCTTCATTCTCCTTCAGGTATTTTTGGCATCACATCCTGCTGTCGATCAGCTGCTGGCAATAAAAATGGCCAAAAAACTTTTGCACCGTTCCAATATAGTTTTGATAGAATGCCAAGCCATGGTAGCGACGGAAGGTTGCAGGTTCTTCCCGCAATTATTTGCTACTTTCCAGACAAGGGTAAGTATCTTTATCTTTTACATATTTGGTGGAATTTTAGAAGAGTCCGACTCAATTAGAATAAGACATTCTCCGACCCCTTATAGCTCTAATCACTTGTGTTGGTAAATGTTAGTTAACCGGACTGGTTCTGTAACCTTGAAGAGTTTTTGATGGTCCTCCAAGCAGGTTCTTCGGTTCTTGCTGCTTGTAAAAGGGGCATAACATCTTCATCATCACAGAACAAGCCCAATAAATGTGACTATTTTTAGCTATAAAATAACCCGAATAAATGAGACTCTTCACAGACATGTTGCTAAATTTTTCACTAAAAGTCTCCAAAGGAGAGAAGACAAAGGTGAAGGGTTGAATATGGACTCTCATAATGAATAATGAATGCATTATAATTTTTCTCTGTTTTGTCTTCTAGGATTTCGTTTTCTATGTCATGGAGTTTGTGAATGGTGACACCCTGCGATATTTCTTATATGATAACAAGCGACTGCATATTGACACCATAAGGTAAGTACTATAATGGGGCTCACTAGGATTGGGGAGGGAGGCAGAATCAATGCCAATTGTAGACAGATCACTTTTAAACTATGAGGCCTCCGTATCAAAGGGGATGATTGGATGTGCCTGCTTTACCTAACCACCCCCAGGTACACTTGTCAGGTGCCTTGCTTTTAAATGCCATATTTGGATTGATTCAACATTTTTTTCTTTAGAAAATGCAGAAGGAATAGGAAAAGAGGATGGCTAAGATGCCAGACATTTCCTATATCTCTAATAGGGGGAAGCAACGTTAGATACTGGGCCAGAATTCATACCGACAATAGTAGTCTGCCAAAAGTAATGGGAGGGACTCATGCGCCTGAGATCGTAGTTCACTCTTACCAACAATATACTCGAATATCCATGGGTAGCATTAGACTGACATTACCTATGGGATAGGATTCGGGAAGATCTAACTAATAAGAGATTGGTATAATGAATACATTCCTGGTTGTGTCCTTAGCTGGACAACATTCGTTTCATTAGTACTTTAAAACCAGCAATAACACCTTAATGAAAACCCATCGGGGTTTGCTTATAGCCAAATAAAAAAGCATTATGCATATAAAAAAATAAAGACCCCCCTATGGCAATGTTTTGTTAAAATGATTTAACAATATACAAGATGTCTTCAAAAATATACCTATTTCTACTAGCATTAGGATGAGGTAATATTAATCAGGGATCTAGTTACTGTAAGTTTATCACTAATAAATATTTTCTTCTGTTTCCATCAGATTTATTGCGGCGGAGCTCCTGTGTGGCCTTCAATTTCTTCATTCCAGAGGCTTTGCACACAAGTAAGTTATTATCCATTATATATTATAGTTTTAACTCAATGTTCTCCAAACTGCGGCCTGCAGGTCAGATGTGGTCCTTTGCTTGCTTTATTCAGGCCCTGGGGAACTATTCCTCCCACTGACACCAACAATTGGGAATTATTCCTCCCACTGAAACCAACAATTGGGAATTATTCCTCCCACTGACACCAATTATGGGGCACTGTTCTTCCCACTGCCACCAACTTTAGGACATTATTCCTCTCACTGACTTCAGTGATGGGGCGCTATTACTTCCACTGACATCAATGATGGGGCGCTATTACTCCCACTGACATCAATGATGGGGCGCTATTCCTCCCACTTACACCAATGATGGGGCACTATTCCCCCCACTGACACCAATGATGGGGCACTATTCCTCCTACTGACACCAATGATAGGAGCACTATTCCTCCCACTTACTTCAATGATGGGGCGCTATTCCTCCCACTGACTTCAATGATGGGGCGCTATTACTCCCACTGACATCAATGATGGGGCGCTATTCCTCCCACTGTTACCAATGATGGGGAACTATTCCTCCCACTGACATCAGTGATGGGGCACTATTCCTCCCACTGACACCACCAATAGGACACTTTTCCTCCCACTGACACCAATGATGAGGCACTACTCCTCCCACTGACACAAACAATAGGTCACTATTCTCTCCATTGATACCAACAATAGGGTACTTTTCCTCCTGGTAATACCAATGATGGGACCCTATTCCTTCTCCTACTGACCACAGGCGCTATGCAATAGTCTTATTCCCAATGACCACGTAGCCTGAGGCATTGTATACTCTCACAGCAAAGGTTCGCCCTCCTGAAAGTGAAGGACAGTAATCTGGCCCTGTGTTTTGAAAGTTTGGATACCCATATTCTAGCTCATAAAAAAGTCTGGAGCAGACAGCTTACTTTTTTTTTCTTCTTCTTTACAGTGACTTACATTTTGGCAACGTCCTCGTGGATAGCACCGGACATATCAAGATTATCGACTGTGGATTGGCATCTATAGTACAAACTGCACACTGCCAGGTCAATCAGAATACACCGATGGCCTTTCACAGCGACTACTCGTGTTTTGGCAATCTGCTCGTCAACAAAGTAAATAAATGCATTGGCGACAATACCCAACTCCAGGACCTCATAGGAGAGGTAAGTAAATGCCCTACTTTAGCCAGAGATAGAAAAAGTTTATTTGTTCTATAAAATTGGCTAAATTAAACTGTTTAGTTATTGCTTTTGGGATGTTAATGATCTATTTTTTTTTCATATATAGCTTTCAACCTTTCCTGATCCCAGGTCTTCGTTCACAAATCTGCGACACCACGCATTCTTCTCAACGATAAACTGGGATGACCTGGAAGCTGGGAGAATAAGTCCACCATACGCCATGGAACATGTAAGTATATGACCAGGAAATGGGGTCACGTCTGTAATTTTGCTATGTCTGCTGTTTTGCATTCTCTATTCTGCCCCCCACTGGCATGAATGAGGAGCTGCATTGATTTTAGGGTTGTGCAAGTGTTATCCAATAGATTGCTCTTTTGGATGGAAAAACAATCCACATCGGACCATTTATAAGTCATGCATCTATAAAGCAAATATAATGATTTTTCATGTTGATGAATATGTCCAATCGTGACTGGTCCTATTAAAAGGATTTTAACTCAGTACATAGCAAATATTAGAACCTGCCCAATAATAATATTCAATATAGTGACAATTAGGCATTATCTAAAATCATTAACATTTTTTTTTCCTCTCCACAGAGCCCGGAGGTAGAATGGTCATCGGAGATCGACATGAAAAGCTTAATAGAGCAGGACAAATATGAGGAATCTAAAATAAGCAATTTTGCTGATATAGCAAATATCCAAGGATTCGAATTTCTCAGTGAGCGATGGAGAGAAATGCAGCAACGCCGCTAGGAATACGAGGCCACGTAAGAAAAGGGGCTGCAATAGCAGGGACATCACTGTCAAAATATGGTCACTGGCCATATTTGGGCAATGACAATCAACAACGGGTATCGTAACTGACAGCGGATTTACAGCCGGGGACATTTCTACCACCAGCTTTCTGGTGGCAATGATTCCTAACGAAGCAGCAGATGCTGGCATCTGCTGAGTCCTTAGCAACTGCCGCCGTCACCAGCACATTACTTACATTGCTGGGAATCCTCGGCTACCTTACCCAAGAGACTGGGATAGCAGTGACACCACTGCCCAAGTATGGTCACTGACATTGACCAAACATGGCCACAGTACATTCCATAGGGGCCACAGAAGAGCACCCTAAAATTACAAAAAGGACCAGTAGCACTATACACCTGGTGGACTAGTTTAATGGTAGCCCCCACCACACTGTGCTGCTAGCAGTCCACTGGAGAAGTCTAGAAGCTGCACACTGGTTGACTTGGGCCTTTTGAGCAGCGGCGGACAGAGACATGCAGGGCTGCTATCAGTGGGGTACCTTCGGTACTCTTGCAGTGGCCCAGACAGCAGGAGGATCAATGTGGAGGAGGGCAGTTGCAGAGCGATGCTCATATACCTCTCCCTCCAACAGCTGGCGAGCCAGGACCAGGGGACAGCCTGGAGAGGGGAGAGGAGAAGTGTCGGAGATGTAAGAGCCCGGAGGAGGTGAGCTGTGTTCTGTTCTGTGTGATCTCCCTCCCTACACTGACAGATTGTATGGGACTGCACACATCTTCCCCCCTCTCTCCTTCTTGCTACCTGGAGATAAGCAGCCCTTGGAAGAGGTGAGTGTGTGCAGCCCCATACGATCTGAGAAAGGGAGAGAGAGAGATGGAAGAAGAGAGGGAAGAAAGAGAGAGGAGAGGAGGGAAGAAAGAGAGAGGAGAGGAGAGAAGAAAGAGAGAAAGAGGAGAGAGAGAGGAGAGAAGAGAGAGAAGAGAGGAAAGAGAGAGAGGAGAGAAGAGAGAGGAAAAAGAGAGAGAGGGAAGAAGAGAAAAGAGAGAGAAGAGAGAGGAGAGAGAGAAAAGAGAAAAGAGAGAGAAGAGAGAGAGAAGAGAGAGGGGAGAGGGGGAATAAAGAAGAGAGGGAAGAGAGAAAAGAGGGAAGAGAGAAAGGAGAGAAGAGAGAGAGGGTAAAAGAGATAAGAGAGGGGGGAGAGAGAAAGAGAGAGGGAAGAGAGGGTGAGGAGAGAGAGAGAGAGAGAGGAGAGAGAGAAG
Organism: Staurois parvus; assembly: GCF_062004578.1. Classification (NCBI taxonomy): domain Eukaryota; kingdom Metazoa; phylum Chordata; class Amphibia; order Anura; family Ranidae; genus Staurois; species Staurois parvus. Next base: position 20,420 of record NW_028319711.1, on the reverse strand, counting down.
GAAGAGAGAAAGGAGAAAGAGAGAGGGAAAAGGAGGAAGAGAGGGAAGAGAAGAGAGAGAGGGAAGAGAAGAAAGAGGGAAGAGAAGAGAGAGAGAGGAGAGAGAGAGCGGAGAGGAGAGAGAGAGAGAGGAGAGGAGGGGAGAGAGAGGGAAGAGAGGTGAGAAGAGAGGGAAGAGAGAGAGGGAAGAGAGGGGGGGAAGAGAGAGAAAGGGAAGAGGAAGAGAGAGAAAGGGAAGAGAAAGAGAGAGAGGGAAGAGAGAAGAGAGGGAAGAGGGAAGAGAGGGAAGAGAGAAGAGAGGGAAGAGGGAAGAGAGGGAAGATAGAAGAGAGGGAAGATAGAAGAGAGGGAAGAGAGGGGGAGAGAGGATAGAGAAAGGGAAGACAGAAGAGAGGGGAGAGAGAAGAAAGAGAGGGGGGGGGGGGAAGAGAGGGAAACGAGAGAGAGAGGGGGAAGAGAGAGAGAGGAGGAAGAGCGAGGGAGGGATGAGAGAAGAGAGGGAAGAGTGGGAAGAGAGAAGAGTGGGAAGAGAGAAGAGAGGGAAGAGAGAAGAGAGGGAAGAGAGAAGAGAAGGAAGAGAGAAAAACAAGAGAGAGGGAGGGAAGATAGGGGGGGAAGGGAAGAGAGAGGAGGGAGAGAGGGAGGGGGGAGAGGGGGGAGAGAGGGAGGGGGAGAGGGGGGAGAGAGAGAGAAGAGAGAGGGAAGAGAGAGAGGGAAGAGAGAGAAGGAAGAGAGAGAGGAGAAAAAGCGAGGGACGCCGGGGAAGAGAGAAGAGAGAGAAAGAGAGAAGAGGGGGAAGACAGAAGAGAAGGAAGAGAGAAGAGAGGGAAGAGAGAGAGGAGAGGGAAAAGAGAAGAGAGGGAAAAGAGAGGAGAGGGAAGAGAGAGGAGAGAAGAGAGAGGAGAGGAGAGAGAGGAGAGAGGAGAAAAAAGAGAGAAGAGAAAGAGGAGAGAAGAGAAAAAAGAGAGAAGAGAAAGAGGGAAGAGAGAAAGGAGAGAAGAGAGAGAGGGACGAGAGAGAGAGGGAAGACAGAGGGGGGAAAAGAGAGAAAGGGAAGATAAAAAGAGAGAGGGAAGAGAGAAGAGAGGGAAGAGAGAGGAGAGGAGAGAAAAGAGAGAGAGGGAAGAGAGAGAGAGAGGGAAGAAAGAGGGGAGAGAGAGAGGGAAGAGAGAAAGGAGAGAAGAGAGAGAGGGAACAGAGAAAAGAGAGAAGAGAGAGGGATGAGAGAGAGGAAAGACAGAGGGGGGGAAGATAGAAAGGGAAGATGAAGAGAGAAGAGAGGGAAGAGAGAAGAGAGGGAAGAAAGGGGGGAGAGAGAGGGAAGATAGAGAGAGAGGGAAGAGCGAGAGAGGTAAGAGAAAGAGGAGAGAGAGAGAGAGAAGTGAGAAGAGAAGGAAGAGAGAGACAGAAGAGAGAGGGGGGAGGGGGAGGGGGAAAGGGGGAAGAGAGAGAAGAGAGAGAGAGGAGAAAAACAGAGGGAAGATGGGGAAGAGAGAAGAGAGGGAAGAGAGAAGAGAGGGAAGAGAGAAGAGAGGGAAGAGAGAAAAGAGGGAAGAGAGAAAAGAGGGAAGAGAGAGAGGAGATAGAGGAGAGAAGAGGAACAAAGAGAGAAGAGAAAGAGGAGAGAAGAGAAAAAAGAGAGAAGAGAAAGAGGAGAGAAGAGAGAGAAGGAAGAGAAGAGAGAGAGGGAAGAGAGAAAGGAGAGAGAGGAGAGAGGAAAGAAGAGAAAAAAGAGAGAAGAGGAAGAGGAGAGAAGAAAAAAAAAAGAGAAGAGAAAGAGGAGAGAAGAGAAAAAAGAGAGAAGAGACAGAAGAGAGAAGAGAAAAAAGAGAGAAGAGAAGGAGGAGAGAAGAGAAAAAAAAGAGAAGAGAAAGAGGAGAGGAGAGAGAGAAGGAAGAGAAGAGAGAGAGAGGAGAGAAGAGAGAAAGGGAAGAGAGAGGGGGAAGAGAGAGGGGGGAAAGAGAGAGAGGGAAGAGAGGGAAGAGAGAGAGAGGGAAGAAAGAGGGGAGAGAGAGAAGGAAGAGCGAGAGAAGTATAAGAAAGAGGAAAGAGAGAAGTGAGAAGAGAAGGAAGAGAGAGACAGAGGAGGGGGGGAGGGGGGAGAGAGAGGGGGAAGAGAGAGACGAGAGAGGGAGGAGAGAGGGGAGAAAAAGAGAGGGAAGACGGGGAAGAGAGGGAAGACAGAAGAGAGGGAAGAGAGAAGAGAGGGAAGAGAGAAAAGAGGGAAGAGAGGAGAGAAGAGAAAAAAGAGAGAAGAGAAAGAGGAGAGAAGAGAAAAAAAGAGAAGAGAGAGAGGAGAGAAGAGAAAAAAGAGAGAAGAGAAAGAGGAGAGAAGAGAAAAAAGAGAGAAGAGGAAGAGGAGAGAAGGAAGAAGAGAAGAGAGAGAGGGAAGAGAGAAAGGAGAGAGAGGAGAGAAGAGAAAAAAGAGAGAAGAGAAAGAGGAGAGGAGAGAAAAAGAGAGAAGAGAAAGAGAGAGAAGGAAGAGAAGAGAGAGAGGGAAGAGAGAAAGGAGAGAGAGGGAAGAGAGAGAGAGAGGAGAGGAGAGAAAAAAGAGAGAAATGAAAGAGGAGAGAAGAGAAAAAAGAGAGAAGAGAAAGAGGAGAGAAGAGAAAAAGAGAGAAGAGAAAGAGGAGAGAAGAGAAAAAAGAGAGAAGAGAAAGTGGAGAGAAGAGAAAAAAGAGAGAAGAGAGAGGAGAGAAGAGAAAAAAGAGAGAAGAGAGAGAGGGAAGAGAAAGAGAAAGGGAAGAGAAAGAGAGAAAGGGAAGAGAAAGAGAGAAAGGGAAGAGAAAGAGAGAAAGGGAAGAGAGAAGAGAGGGAAGAGAGAAGAGAGGGAAGAGAGAGAGAAAAGAGAGAGAGGGAGGAGAGAGAGAGAGAGGGAAGAGCGAGGGAGAGAGAGACAGAGGAGAGAGACAGAGGAGAGAGGGAAGAGAGAGAAGAGAGGGGAGAGAGAGAGGGAAGAGAGGGAGGGGCCTTATACATCAGAGGCAAAATATGGGCAGCACAGTGGCTTAGTGGTTAGCCTTGCAGCACTGGGGTCCTTGGTTCAAATCCCGACCAGGACCCTATCTGCATGGAGTTTGCATGTTCTTCCTGTGCCTGCGTGGGTTTCCTCCGGGTACTCCGGTTTCCTCCCACACCCCAAAAAAGGGCAAACTTGCGTTGGTGGTGTAGTGGTAAGCATAGCTGTTTTCCAAGCAGCTGACCTGGGTTCGATTCCCAGCCAACGCATTGTCCAAGATGGCTGCTTCGCCTCCTTAGTATTGCCATGATAATGCTGATACTAATATTATTTCTAGCAATGATAATAATAATTCCAACAATATCGACAACTATCATGATAATAATATTAATAATAGAAATAATATTTATAAAGATAATAATCCTAATAGTAATGGCAATAATAGTATTAGAAATGGAAATAATATATATATTTATTATTTGGAGGTGTAAGCAAATACAATAAAATGAAGATTTCTCTGATCGCTGTGTCATTCAGAAACAGCTGATCATATGTCCAGGAAAAGGGCCAATCTGAGCAGCCTTTTACCATGTGATCAGCTGTGTCCAATCACAGCTGATCACAGTGTAAATCAGAAATGCTGGATATTGGCAGTCCTTTCCTCCCGCTCAAAGCACATGAGGAGAGGAGAGGAGAGGAGAGCTGGTAAGCAGCATTTCTCAGAGGGGACATCTACACTGATCATCAGAGCACTAATTATCAGTGTAGCGCCATCAGTGCCCATCAGTGTTTTCCTTTAGCCTTCCCTTGTAGTGGAAGGGCCGGCCTGACTGCATACAAATTAAAATTGTCTCTCTCTTCCCTTTCTCTCTATCCTCTCTCTCTCTTCTATTTCTTCTCCCTCTCTCTTCTCTGTCTATCTGTCTTCCCCCACTCTCTATTTTCTTTCTTCCCTCTCTCTCTCTTCCCCCCCCCCCTCTCTCTCTTCCCTTCCTCTTCCTCTCTTCTCTCTCTCCCCTCTCTATACTCTCCCCCCCTCTGTCTCTTCCCTCTCTATCCTCTCTCTCTCCCCTCTCTATCTATCCTTCCCCTCCTCTCTTCCCCCCCCCCTTTTTCTATTCCCTCTCTTTCATTTCCCTCTCTTTCTTTCCTCTCCCCTCTTTCTATCTCTTCCCCCCTCTCTCTTTCTCCTTCCCCTCTCTCTCTCCACTCCCCCACCTCTATCTCTTCCACCCCACCCCTCTCTTCTCTCTTCCTTTTTTCTCTCCTCTCTCTCTCTTCCCTCCCTCTCCCTCTCTCTTTTCCTCTCTATCCCCCCCAAGAGAGAGAGAGAGAGAGAGAGAGAGAGAGAGAGAAGACAGAGAGAGAGCAGACAGAGAGAGAGAAGTAAGAGAGAGCGAGAGGGAAGAGAGAGAGGGAAAGAGAGGGGGGGGAAGAGAGAGAGAGGGGAATGAGAGAGAGCGGGAAAGAGAGAGAGCGGGAAAGAGAGAGAGAGCGGGAAAGAGAGAGAGAGGGGACAGAGAGAGAGAGAGAGAGAGAGGGAAGAGAAAGTAAGGGAGAGAGAGAATCATATATACATCTGCACACTTATTGACTCTCTTTCTCTCTAATTGGGGGGGGGGGGGGGGCGCACAAAACTTTTGTATTGCCTAGGCAAAAAAAAAAAAAGATTTTAGCATGTGAGGAGGTGCAGCATAGTGCAGCTAGTAAATACACAGAGTTCCAGTAAAACTTGGTACTTGTATTAAACAGAATGCCAACGTTTCAAACACCCAGTTGGAAGAATTTACCGCTGGGAAATTACAGTTCATTGTAGTCAGATGTGGCGGTAGAGAGGTGCTGACAGCGTCTGTCTCAGAGGATGAAGCATTGCCTGGCGGTCAAGTCCAAAAGGGAAGCTCCTTTCCCTTCTAATCAGGAACCTCTCCTACCAGTAGTTACTTTCCCTACAAGCGGGGGTTTCTCTTCCTGTACTAGCCACACGCCAGAAGCACTCCAAAACCCAGGGGCAGAGACTTAAAAAGACCCTACTGACCCAAGATGGCCACCGAGGGTCACATGGACACAGCGTAGGCAACCAGAAAGCAGATCCATTGACTCAGGAAACCATAGAACATCATTTCTCATGGACTTCCTTTCCAAGCTGAGGTGGCACTCAATTTGAGCGCCACCTGCAATGGAGAAAACCAAACCACACCTACCTACAAGCCTGTATACAAAAAATGTAAAAATTTCCTCAGTAGACAAATGGTTAAAGCAGTATGTTCAAAGCCCAACCATTTCTTCTGCCAATTTTTCTATTTTTTTACAAATCGGAGGGCCCAGTAGCTTGGAAACCAAAAATGAATCTCTGGCTGCAATACTCACCTCCATCCCCTACAGTACCACTTCTCCCCCACAAGGTGTCCTCAATCTTCCTGGTTGAATGATGCCCAGCAAGACTGATGTGTAAAATTAGCAGGTGATCAGGGCCTCTGACATGCAGCCAGCAGCAGCATAACATGGTCACCGGCGCTTTTTTTTTTTTTACTTTTACAAATCGGAGACCCAGTAGTTTTGAATACCACTATAAGTCGCTGATGGCTGCCATTACTAATATAAAAAAAAAAAAAAATTCCAGTATATATACCGCCATTAGTAGACGCTATAACTTTCATGTAAACCAATTAATTTACACGTATTGGGATTTTTTTTTCAGCAAAGACATTGCTTTTTTTTTTAATTGTCAGTCTTTTTTTGTTTATAGCGTAAAAAATAAAAAAAACTGCACAGGTGATCAAATACCACCGAAAGAAAGCTCTATTTGTGGGAAAAGTGCAGCGTTGCATGACCGTGCAATTGTCAGATAAAGTAACGCAGCACCGTATCGCAAAAAAATGACCTGGTCAGGAAGGGGGGTAAACCCTCAGGAGGGCAAGTGGTTAAAATGACCGGTGAATGCAACTGCAAACCTGTTGGGTTGTGTTGGTAATGTGTAACACTTGCTCTCAGCCAGCAGATGTCGCTATAGCTCTGATGGAGGACAATGTGAACTATGGGAAAAGCACAACATTCAGTGTTATTGGTGACAATTCTAGTTACCTCGACTGGCTTTCAATTGTAGAACCATTTCAGGACCGCGTGCCCACAAGTGTACTGCAGACGGGCGGCCCGTACAGGCTCAGTGATATACCTGTGCATCGCTGGCCTCTTCCAGGTACGCACACCTGCCTGCTGACTCCGTGGGAGTTTCTCAACAGGTCCTGGCCAATGATTCATAGCCAGGACCTGTTGATCGGCTGTGTCCAATTACAGCCCAGAGCCCTGTGTTGGCAGTCAACACTGGGCTCTGTACAGAGGGAACAATCTCTCTGTTTCAGGGATAAGAAACAAAGAGATTTTTAGTACAAAGCAGCACATATTACACACATTAACACTTGTTAGGCACACATTTAACCCCTTGATTACTCAAGATGATAACCCCTTCCCAGCCAGTGTCATTAGTACAGTGACAGTATACAGCAGAGATCCGAATCTCCTTAGTGATATAATACATCACAATCCCCCAGTATATGATCATCTTTAGCTTCACCAGTGCCTCATCAGTGCAGCTTCATCAGTTCCTCATCAGTGCAGCCCCATCATTGCCCCATTAGTGCTGCCTCATCAGTGCCCCAGCGATGCAGCCTCATCACCGCACATCAGTGAAGAAAAATTACTTATTTGAAGAAAAAGGGGTGGGGGGTGTATTTTCAGTCTTTCCTTTGTGTATTTAGTAACAAATAAAAACTCAATTGGTGATTAAAATCGACTAAAAGAAAGCTCTATCTGTCTCAAAAAAAAAAGATAAAAATATAACTTGGGTGCGGTGATGCATGACCGTGAAACTGTTGTAACTGTCGTTTACCCTCGCTTCACATCTGTGTGTGTGTGGTGCCGTTGCGGGACCCACACAAATACCTGCAGCCGCACCACCCACACAGAGGAATGCGGGACCCGCAGGCAGGTGCTAATTGCAATGGCACGCCACCCGCACTGGAAATGGCAACCGTACAGAAAACCTCGGTTCCTGTGCAGGATGTGATTTCTAGTAGTGCAAGGACTTCTTCCCTGCGTGTCCTGGAGTACAGGAGTCCATACAAATGCATAAGCTCTCCTGCCCGTGCAAATCGCAGCCTGCATGACCGCACAGATGTGAACCAGGGCTTAAAGTGTGACAGCGCTGAAAGCTGAAAATTGGCCTGGACAGGAAGGGGGTGAAAGTAACCAGTAGGCAAGGGGTTAAAAAAACGGACTCCTAACTTTTTTAGCTGGCTCCTAGATGCAAAGCAAATTTGTCATGCCCTCCTCTATCTACAAAACGGCTTTGGTGCAAAACCATGGTGCCCTTATAATGCAGATCAGTGCTAACTGGACTGCTGAGGACCACCCAACCCAGAGACAAGGCATAGAAGACCCCGCACATCATGTGACCGGCCTAAAAACATCTAAAAAGAATAAGCAATAAAATGCTTAGAATAATAATAAAATGCCTAAAACACTGCTGGGGAAGGGGGCAGAGACCAGAGTGGGGCTGTAAGCGAACACTTTAATTGCTCATCTTAACCTGCCCCGGAACACTAACTTTAACAGCTGGATTTACTGTCTCAGGTGTTCAACTTTTTAATATTGAGTCTAACGCTGGCCATACATTGTACAATTTTCTTTCAAAACTTTATAATATATAAGGGCAAACCAGGTCTAAAAGACCCTGCATGTCTCCCTTGTACTACACCGAATGTAATGCAGTGCACATCGCACCGGGACCCGGAAGTGACGTCACATCACTTCAGAATCAGTAGAAGAAGGGGAGGGCAGCAGATGTGTCCGTGCTCCTCCTCCCTCCCCTATACCACATCCCAGGGCACCCACTGAACCAGTCTCGGGCCCGCAGATGGGCAAGCGGAGCCCGGGACATATAGCGGGGGCGGGGGAGAGGCTGGCACTGTAGGCTGTATGGAAGCTATCGGCAGCAGCGCTGCTGTCAGATTACTTCCACCTGACAGGTGAGCCCTGCTGCTTTCCCACAGCAGGGCTAAGGGAGAAAAAAAAAAAAAAAACTACCTGCCCGGCGCCTGGAACTACATGTCCCGGGTGTTGGGCGATAGGAAATGGACATCCCTGAGCTGGATCTTGGGAGGATTTATGCAAATATCAAAATGCCTTGATGGGTGGAGTTTATTTATAAAAAAATAATACACACACACATATATATATATATATATACACACATTTTTTTCCCAGCAAAATCATGTCTCGCTTATACAAAGTCCAATTAGAGCAACAAATAAAAGTTGTAAAGGCTCTTTCTAGCGGCGTCATCTGATCCGATACACAGGGAATCCATGAACACATCCCCCGCTGAACTGGAGCAGAACAGGACTGAGGTCACTTTTGTGGACCCATATTGGATCTATGGTTGGCAGACTTGTGTCTGTATACATCAGGCTACCTCTCATCCATCATGTCCATGAACCCGGCTTAAAGGGCCAGATATTTTTTTTTCTTTAAACTGTGCCTGTGTCCTTATTAACCACTCGCCCTCCAGAGGATTTACCCCCCTTCCTGACCAGACCATTTTTTGCATTACAGCGTTGCGTTACTTTAACTGACAATTGCGCAGTCATGCAACACTGCGTCCAAATGAAATTTACGTCCTTTTTTACCCACAAAGCTTTCTTTCGGTGGTAGTTGATCACCTGTGCGTTTTCTCTTACGCTGACAATTCTGAGAAAAAAAACAATATTTTTGACTTTTTGCTATTAAACATGTCCAGTAAAAAAATTTAAAAGATCAAATTTCCTCATCAATTTATGCCAAAATGTATTCGGCTCCATGTCTTTGCTAAAAAAAACATCCCAATATGTGTAAATTAATTGGTTTACTTGAAAGTTATCAGCAGATTGAGGAGCATAATGGAATGGATTCCGATTACAAATAGCAGTATATATACACTGGGATTTTTTTTTTTTTTTACTAATAATGGCAGCAATCAGCGACTTATAGCAGGACAGCGGCAGGCATTCTGACACTGGGGGGGAGGTACTGACTAACTGTCACTGATATCCCCAGTGACAACAATACAGTGATCAGTGCTAAAAAACAGCACTGACACTGTACTAATGGCACTGGGCAGGAAGGGGTTAACATGAGAGGTGATCAAAGGGTTTACTGTGTGCAGGGAGTGTTTTACTAGGGGGCGGCACCCACAGCAGTGTACCCGAGCTGACAGGGAGGAGAATTGTTAGTGATTTTGCGCACCCGTGCCGCCCTGTAGCAGTATTTCTCCTATGGGGCGGTCGGAAACGGATGAAGGCTAAGTTCACTTTTCTTAACATATTACACCCATATTCGGGCTGTAACATGTTGTGTTCAGACCGCCCCCCGATCCCCACTTTGTCAGCTAGTGGGGGATCTTCTCTCCCCTCGTTAGCTGGCAAATATTAAAACAATGTGGCCGTGTGGGGCTCACACGACTGTCAGCTTGTAATCCTCAATGAACTACCACGGTGCTGTGAAGTCGGCGTCACTTACCGTCATCGCTGTTCTATGTCACTATCAGGGTGTCGGCCTTCTCCGGTGACAGTTCGTCATGTTCCCGCACTTTGTACGACTTTACACGTTGCACCTGTATAAGGCCTAAAACGAATGAATGGAGAAATATTAGAAGTCATGTGTAAGGTGGAGCCTTTAAAGCAGAAATAAACTTACAAAGGTTTGTTCAGCTTTAACACTCCCCTCCCCCCCCATCAGCAAGCGGAAATGTGTTATGTTATTTTTTTTTTTTTTCGTTCTATGGCTCTCACCAGCCATGATCTGCTTGCATTGCATAAAGAAGCACATAGACCCAGTGATGACATAATAAGAAGACATGTAAGTTTCTTTTAGTTCCAATAGCATGTTGATGAGCAGGGAAAGGAGGAACCAGGTAAGGCAAAATATAGCAGGTTAAACTTCAGCTTTAAGGAATACAGTGGAGTCCTCTCTTCACCCCCCCCCCCCCCCACAAATAAACAGGGAAGAACTGTCAAGGTCCATCTCTGCTCTCCTCTCCAATCATCACACCATGTGACATACCACATGATAGCCAGGAGGCCATTGGCAAAGCACCACACAAGCTCATGCATGCGCAGCAGGGAGCAGGCTTCTTGTTTCCCATATCCAAGATGGCAGCGCCTCTCCCTTCCCAGACAGACTACATAGATGGGGATGAGAGACTGTAGCACTATAGCGGCTGCATGTGGGAGGAGGAAGTGTAACATTCCAATACCGCCACAGACCTCCTCCATGTAGCCAACAGAGCACTACAGATCCCTGGCCAACTCCATGCAGACGTGTAAAGTGGACATCAGAAAAGGAAGTATTGAGATACAGGAAGGAGTGCAGAGCTCCGAGCAAATAAGAACAGATACGGGGAATGTGGAGGTCACAGGAGAAGTGGGACTGTGCAGAGACCATACATGCCGAATAAGAACAGACACTGAGAATTACACCCGGCATACAGGACACTGATCCGTCATGGACATGTGTTGTATTAAGGAGGTTCATTCATTTATTGGACTGACAACACAACAAAACCCTTGGCTTGGTGTTGTCAGCCTGAAGCAGGAAGTGCTGTTATTGGCAGGATCTCCAGATTCACAAAATCAAACAAAATCCTGGAGAAACCTGTACACAGTACGGCCCCATGACAAACATACTACATGAGATTTTGGGTTCACATCTACTTTACCCGCTGTGTGTATATAGTGCAGATCACTTTTCAGAGGGTGTTTGGTAGGCAGTGGGGAGGAGATACTACTAACCCAATGGCACACTGTGTTGCACAGTGACAGGATGGCTCCATATCAATTCATTATTGCTGTGGCTGTAAAGCAAAGTATCAGGCCATGGCGGATGTAAAGCAATGGGCAGCTGCATCTCTTTGTACACGTGGGTGGTCACGGGGCGGAAAATGGTTTTACCGCCCTCCATCCGCCTATGAGAACGAACACTAAGGCCTTGTTTACAAATGCGGTTTGGGGTGGTAAAAACTAGAGGCTGAGCCATGCTTTTACTGGCTCAAAATTGCCCCCAACTCACTTCCCGAGATGCAAAAGAAGCCGTATGGAGTATACACATGTGCAGCAAAAATGATCACCCATCATGTTTGACAGAGGGAAGAGGGGGATCTGAGGAGGGGAGAGGAGGTCTGGGGGGGGGGGGGGGTGGGTCTAAGGAGGCGAGATCTGGTGGGGCTGAACAGGATATGGGGGGGCAGAGGAAAATAGGGGAGATCTGGGGGCTGAAGAATAGAGATGGTGGTCTGTGGAGGAGAGGGGGGGGGGTCAGCAGAACTCTGGGGGGCTGAGTTGTCCCCACCTTCCCCCATGTACTCACAGATAACACCCCTGTCCTGTGCAGGCAGCTTCAGTTTCTCCTCTGTCATCTGACAGTTGACAATGGGAAAAAGATACAGGAAGAAGGGCGTCTGCCCTCACTCCACAGCACAGGCTCTCTATCTCCCCCTGCTGGCTGGAGGGATGACAACGCCAAATCTTCTGTTCAGCTGTAATCAGTCCTGTCAGTGAGGAGGCCCCAACCTCTACATCAGCAGAGCCCTCCATAAACATGGCGCCCGCCTGGCCCCCGGTGTACAACATACAGTATATACCACATAACCCCAATGTACATCATATATAGTCACAGAGATCCCAACCCATTACTAGGAAACCTACCTTTACACTTCCATGGAGAGCCCATAGCAACCGCTCATTGTCCATAGCAACAGGGTGCCACACACAGCGTAATATATATATAAATAAATAAAACATGGTGAAGCGCTAACAATCAGATTAATAAGCAAACAATATATATATAAAAAGGTGAGGCGAACATATAAGTGCTGCTGAAATCAGATCAATCAAAAAGTGACAAAACGTGCAACAGGTGAATCCTGTGGAAAAAAAACATGGACCCGTTTTCCACATGGAAAACCGATGAGCAAGCCAACCTCCCCCTGTCCACATAGGGGACTAATAATAAATGTATATATATAGGTGACCCCTCAAAGGAAAAAACACAACAACTGTGCAATAAAACCGTGAAAGACTCTCCCTTCTATAGGTGTAAACATATGCACAAACACTAAATGTCCAGACAGCACCGTAGGTCGACATACAGCTGCACATATATATATATTAAAGTCCCAAACTGCAGAAAAAAACTCCAAACAAACACGTAGGTGCTCGTGATAGGTGATCTCCAAGCTGGGTGATAGGAATCCTTAATGGCTGTAATGCCCCCTCACCTTCAAGAAGTGACCACAAGGGCCAGCTAGCCTTAAAACTCCCCCCACGAGGACACGTCCAGATCAAGATGTTGCACGGGATGCTGGTTCACACTCCCCACAGAGCCACACGGTCAAAGAGATAAAACAGAGCATTCTCCATAGTGTAACATGTTTATTATTAAATATAAAATCAATTAAAATGCCCACTCACATGTCATGGTACAGAAAAAACGCCTTGCCACCACTATATATATATATATATATATACATATACACACACATAAAAACAACATTGCCCCAGTGATGAATATACTGTATATAAGTCCACAGCGTAATATATATATATATATATATAAATAATACAATACACAGCCTATATATACACACATATAAGAACAACATTGCCCTGGTGTTGAAAAAAAAAATACTAATAATAAAGATAATAATAAAAATAAAATAATAATAATATATATATCTCCATAGTAACAGTGCTGAGTTGTTATTGTACAATATATACAGTTACATAGACTTCAACCCATTACTAGAAAGCCACCTCTACACATCCCATAATAACAATGCACACCCCATAGCAACCATTGACAGTCCTTAGATCCAGTGTGAATCCAATCATGTATCATACAGAAGTATACACACACATATGGAGAACATTGGCCCGGTGCTGAATATATATGAAGTTACAGAGACACCGACCCAATACTAGAAACCCACCATGGAGAGCCCATAGCAACCGCTCCCAGCTCCTAGCAACAACACAAGTCATTCCCATAGTACACAGCAGACTGAATGTACAATACATATATAGGAGAATCATATCCCCCACAGAGACATCCATAGACAGAATGACCTCTAAATCCCCTTCTTTGTGGGGAATGTGATGTTTATAAAAATAAATAAATACAGAATTATCAATCATTATAGGATTTTGTTTTATTTTTTGTCTGTAAATTGCATAAAAATCATTTAGAAAAAATCCTATGACAATATCACCACAAGAAATCGTTTTGTTATCTTACTTAACACCGAAATGATGACCAAATCAATAGGCTGATGTCAGTTCTGTGTGAGGCTTTCTCCTGTCCATCAGGGATCACAGGCAGTTGGCAGACCTGAGCAATCGAGCCAGAGCAACCGATCAGCCAATCAGCACTCTCCTAGACAGTTCAAATCCTTGCTGCGGAAAAGTGTGCGGCTAGCCAGCCTGGCCAGGTGATGACATCACAGTGCAAATCTACTGAGCATGCCCAGAAAGGTGATGACATCACAGTGCACAGGGGAGTAAAAAAAGTGATTGAACTGGTCAGTCAGTCTATAGACTACGGAGGAAGGAGGAGGTTGTGCGTCTTGTGTGTCCAGAGAGAACTTCATATTTTTGAAAATGAATCCCATGATGAACCGCATGATAAACCGCATGGTTACCAGGAATACGTTTGTTTCTCCATTTATCATCAGAGAGGAACCTACAGAGACCAGAGACGAACCTACAGAGAACAGAGACGAACCTACAGAGAACAGACAGGATATGGAAATTAGGCCCGACCCCAGCAGAGATTCTGCCCAGCCTGCCCATCAGAATCCCACCCCTGAGGGCAAGCGTTGGCCATTTATTGGCCGGGTTGGGGCTTTTTTCCGACGTCTGTTCCATCATAAAAAGAAGAAGAGAGCAGATAGGGATCCAGAAGGTAAGATTTATGATCGCTACAACATACAAGCTGGCTGATCCATTTTATTTTTGTTACATTGTATCTTCCTATTAATGAAAAGCAGATTACAGACCACACCCCTAATTATAGCCCCCTATTCCTATTGGTGGCCAGTGGCTTATATTACATCCAATCACTGATCACTGACTATACTCTGCAAGTTATTCTCTTTATCAGAGATAAAGGCTGGAGTTTAGGGGCCGAGGCATTGTACCCAACTCCCCAGCGCTCCCATCTTCTCCAGGGCACCACAAGTATCAGACACCCTATAACCCATCAGTCCAGGGCTGGTGATCTCTTCTATCTGACCTCCCCCACCTGGTGTCATTTAATGGGTTGTGCTTGGCAATGGAACCATCTGCCAAATGCAACTATAAATTTTTCCTGCCAGTTAGCCATGTTAATTTGCAGCTTGGTAGTTGGGGGGGGGGATCGTGGCTCAATTGCCGATTTTTACCAACCCCCATGCCACCTGTGTAAATGAGGCATATCTGTCTAAAAAATATATAACATTAATTTGTGCTCAGTGCTGCATGGCGGAGTGATTGTCAGTCAAACTGGAGATTTTCCGGCTCATACTCAAGCGGTTAAAGTGCATCTAAAGCTCAAATGTATTTGTAGGTTAAGAAAGCATGTTGAGGGGTTAGAAGCCCTGACGTATCTTTATTGCCCGACCCCTGTATGTGTCCTGGAGGCCATTACCCCAGATATAGAAAGTGAGGTGTCATCCAAACTAGCAGAAGTGTTAGAATTACTCTGTTCCATATGGAGGGGGAGGGAGGGGTGCAGGTGCAAGAGCTGAGACCACACCTTCCAACAGCAACCAATCACAGCCTTCCTATACATTTAAAACCTGCACAGGGGAAGTGACAGTTGGAAGTACATCTGCCTTTCAAATAGCTTGTTTTGCATTCACATTATAGAAGAAAAATCCAAAATCTAGCTGTGTAAAGTCACGTTACAAACATGAGTTTTTCAGCTTTTTTAAGCGTTTTTGCATTAGCGGCGTTTTCCCGTGTTAGTTTTATTTAGCTTTGTTTAGCAAAAAAATTTTTTTTTTGGAAAAGAAGGTCAAAAAATGCCGTTTTGCGGCATTTTACCGCGTTTTTCACTGTTAGAGTGTTTTTACAGCTGAAAAACTCTTCTAGAAACCCGCTAGTTTTGAGGTTTTTTTTCCAGCCAAAAATCACCCATGTTAAAAAGAAAACGTTGATTGCAGTCTATGTGTGTATGGACACATAGGATAACATGATGGGATGTTTATTGGCTGTAGAAAAAAAACGTCAAATTCCAAAACAGCCGCTGTAAAAACACTAAGTGTGCATAAGGGCTTACTCTGTTCCATATTGGGGGGGGTGCAGGTGCCAGAGCTGAGACCACACCTTCCAGCAGCAACCAATCACAGCCTTCCTATACATTTAAAACCTGCACAGGGGAAGTGACAGTTGGAAGTACATTTACCTTTCAGATAGCTTGTTTTGCATTCACATTATAAGAAAAAAAAAATCCACAATCTGTATACTGTAAGCTGCTGTAGCACTTCTTTTCATTAAATTCACAGCATCCTCTGCACACCGGCTGAAATTCCAAATCAGGCTCTTGGAGAGGATGCCCGCACTGACTGTTAGAACGAGGGAAAGGTGGCACAGAAGGGGTTTATTGACAGCATCCCATCTTCTGCCTTTCCTAGTTGAAGCTCTGACAGTGTCGTATTACACGTAGCATTGTTAGATTGGGCAGATTTAGTCGTATTTGGAGTAAAAATGTATTTGTTTTCATTACAAAAGAGCAGTTATGAGTTAGAAGCCGTCAAAATATTATTTCTGGGGATTTCATCCATATATATTTTTTTTGTATTTGTTACCAGAACTAGGGATCAGAGTAGGTCTTTAACAGCCGGTATACTGGCCGGTCGGACACAGTGGGTAACAGATCTCACCAACCCAGAGGTGCGTTCCGGGAGGATATCCTATGACATCCACCCGGAATGGTGAAAGTCTCGCCTGGCCGTCACCTGACTATCGGCCAGGTGGGACTTTCACCATTCGGTATTAAATTCATATGATGTCCTTCTGGAACGCGATCTGTGAGCGCCGCCACAGTCCACACTGCAGTGAGATTTGTTGCCCTCTGTATCTGGCCCATCAATGTACCAGCCACTGCCAGTTTCATATGATTGCTGTGACCAATCACATCAGATCACATTACAATTGTATACAATGGATGGCGTTCATTCATGCCATCCATTGTATACTATTGTGATTGGTCATGGTACATACAGGGTCAATCATGGCCCATCTGTACTACTCTACTTTTGGACTATACATACACCTTGCAAAAAAAAAAATAATATAAATTGATTTTTAAAAAGGCAACTGGACATTTGTGCTTTAATTCTGCTCAGCCAGTCTTTTGATTTATTTGGTTAGTTCTGTACTAGTTGATAGTCTAGGAAAACAAATCCATGAATAGAAGCTAATCTATTTTTTTTTTCTACAGAAATATATGTGATCCCTTCTGCTATCACTGATGACAATGTGACCGTCTCAGAAATGGAGATGGAGACTACCAGAGGCACAAACAGTGCCCACCAACAGACCGCAGAGGAGCTGGTGTTCAACCCATCTGCAGAGACTGTGGCTGCACCAATGGATGGGCTAGAAATCAGCATCCCTACAGAGACTGTGTCCATCCCGGCAGATGAGACTGAATCCACAACCACTACAGAGAGGGATCCCAGCTCAGACACTACCTATGTACCAGCAGGTGAACGGGTCTTCCCCAGGGCTGCACAGATTGTGGCTAAGCTAATATATACGATATATATGGGTGTCCATACAGGGGCTGTGATCATCCCAGGAAGTGGGATTGACATCACCACTACTACGGACAATGAGTCAGACCGAAGAAGCGAGATCCAATCCACCAACGCAAAAGACATTGTGGAGACTGTGCCCACCCCGACAGATGGCACTGAATCCACAACCACAACGAGGGAATCCTGCTCAGATGGTACCTATGTACCAGATACGGTGATTGAGATCCCTTCTTCTACAAGCAAGGAAACTGACTCAGAAGACACAACCCAATACACCGAACCTGCACACATTGTGGAGACTGAGCTAAAAAATAGGATAGAGATCAGCATCCCTACAGAGACTGAATCTATCCCAGAAAGCAGGATTGAGATCAATGCTACTATGGACCATGAGTTGGACCAAAGAAGTGAGATCCAATCCACCAATGCCAAAGATATTGTGGAGACTGTGCCCACCCCCCAGATGGGACTGAATCCACAACCACAACAAAGAGGGATCCAAGCTCAGACAGTACCTATGGTTCTGCAGATCAACAGTTTAGCACAGCTGTAGAGACTGTGGTTGAGCTAAAAGATACCGAAGAGGCCGAAGAGAGAGAGGAAGAAAATGAAGAGCAAGACAGAGAGAAAGAAGAAACTACTTCAAAACGTAAGGATTGCAAATAATATGAACAATGTAAGTTAGCTGAACAAGATCCATTATTAGAGATGTTTCATATTGGCGGGAACTTATTACACATCTAAATAGATGACACAGGACCCCAAAGGAAATTTTTGATGGAGGCTCCTCCCCCCAGCCCCCACTAGAGGCTGAAAAGCAGTTAATATAGCATATCCCTAATTATAGCCTTTATTGCCAGTGGGGACTTATAATATACTGTCTTAATGGTCACCATATATAGTATCTACTAGAACCCTGCATTGCTGATGGGTGTCTGGTATCCCCTAATATGAGTCCCTTCTAACTAAGGTGACTCTTTTTCTATTGCAATAAAGTTACTTTGGTATCAGAAAAAAATTCCTTTGAAGGATAAGCTAACTTTTAAAGAACTTGTCCACTAATAAATCACCCCGGCCCTTGAGTGCAGCTCTTGTACTGAATACTGTTCTGCCGGATACGTCTCACCCATAGGAATAATTGGGTAGTATGTAGTCACTTCACAACAGACACTCGTTCAGTTAACTTTATATTGTATACTTGGAAAAACTCAAGAAATATCATTGAAACAAATGTAGGTGAAGATAAACTAACCCCCTTTTTTCTTTCCTTTTTAGAAGTCAGCCAGATCCTGCCTGATGTCCCTTTGACAGTAGAAAGCTTCAAATATCATAAACTTAATTGGAGAGGGAGCGTTTGGAAAAGTAAGTGATCAGATTCACAAATGTTTTTATTCATACCCATATAATAGATAGGGATCCTGTATAGCAGGGAGGCGTGATAACTCAAGGCTGGATTCACACAGTTGTAGTGTTTTACCACCAGTTATAGTTATGCCATGAAGTGCATCATGTTGAGGCAGCCCATTCATGTAAATAGGCAGCCTAATTCTCCAAGATTCCCCATAATAGGTGCATTAGTAGGGTGTGTTGGGTGCCATTAAAGTAGGAACTCCAGCTTAAATCTCAGTACCCTTAATAATGTCCCCTCGCCCCTCCTAACACCTATGCTGACTAAGCTGTGTAAGAAAGAAGTATATACTTACCTATTTGCAGCCCGCTCCGGTCCCATCATGTGGGGAGAGGATTAGAGCAATCAACAAAGACTGGTAAACCTTGGAGCAGTGATGTCACCTATTGGCACCAAAGTCCCAGCCATTGTCAATGCCCCCTCCTTTCCCCTGCAGCCACTACTGGCTGACTCAGAGGAGTCGGATCACATGACCGGACCAGAATGGGCTGAAAAAAAGGGAAGCATACGCATCTTTTCTACACAGGATAAACAGCATAGGTGTTAGGAGGGGGAGGGAGCATTATAAAGCCAGTTAGGGTTAAGCTGGAGTTCTACATTAAGAATGAACTGCGGCTCACAAATGCATATAACGTGTTTTTGCACATGGAATTTGCCTCAGCGCAACAGTGTGCAATGGAGTTCAAGCAAATAGCTGAAAAGCAGCTTCTTTGTGAAGAGAAAGTATCTTTTTAAAGACTGGGTCACACTGTATTTGCATTTGGGCATTGCGGTGCCATTCATTCTAAATGGCACCTCAATGCATGTGAGCTCCAGCACATCACAGCTCACGGTACGGCGCTACCTCTGTGTTACCAAATATAATGCATGCACCATTTCCGGTTGCACATGGTGCATTATGCAGCCCATTAAAAAGAAAGGGATGACTTAAAGTAGTTGTAATTGCAAAGCTAGTCAGAATTCAAATTTAAATAGGTGAATAGGTACTGCACATATGTATTTGTAAAAAAAAAAATATTATACCTTTTCCGCTGGTCTAATCTGCAGGTCATGTGATCGTTCTTCCTTGCTGAGCACATCACGGACCTGCGGGTGGGCGCATCTGCCTAAGATTACATGTCACTGTTAAAGGAGGAGGGATAGTGGGGGTCGGGGGTGGTCCTGACTGCATTGACCATTGAAGATATAGGCAAGATGTGCGCTTGCACGGCTTACTTGTATCTCAGTACGTAGTGACAGAGGATGCAAACTGACCACGCTAACACAGATGCTTAGCGTGGTCAGTTTACAACCATTACGTGGGGAACTGGCAATATCACCCAGGTAATTCAGAGGAATGCGATATTGAAATCGTGCTACTTTACTTGAAGTAGAGTGATTTCGAAGCTGCAGACCTGATGCAATTTCACATGCGGCTTGCCTGACATCTGTGCCACTTCCATGGAAGACTTGCCATGCAATGTGGAACTGTCAAATCCACAGGACAAGTTGCACTGTTTTAAATGGGGCTTACAATAACAAGTAAGATCTTTATGTAAAAAGCAAATATGAAATACAAAAAGGAAAAGAAAATTTTTTAGGTTTACAATAATTAGAATAGAATGCAATTTAATGCTCAAAAACAGTGTGAATCACGCCAAAACCACTGATGCCATTTTATAATTTAACACAAGATAGGGAAGGGCAGGAAGGGGTTTCACTCTCCCTGGTGGATTTTTCCATTGAATTTCCATGGGCAGGAAGGGGTTTCACTCTCCCTGGTGGATTTTCCATTGAATTTCCATGGGCAGGAAGGGTTTCACTCTCCCCGGAGGATTTTCCATTGAATTTCCATGAGCAGGAAGGGGTTTCACTCTCCCTGGTGGATTTTCCATTAAATTTCCATGGGCAGGAAGGGTTTCACTCTCCCTGGTGGATTTTCCATTAAATTTCCATGGGCAGGAAGGGGTTTCACTCTCCCCGGAGGATTTTCCATTGAATTTCCATGAGCAGGAAGGGGTTTCATTCTCCCTTGTGGATTTTCCATTGAATTTCTATCGAATAGAATGGGTAAGCTGTCAGAAAAAAAGGGAGAGTGCAGATGGGAGCTCCAGTGGGTACATTTCTACACTGGAGACCATGTGAGATGTAAAGAGACATCGGGTGATTGTCTTATTTACATCTGACCCAAAAAAGAAATATCATGGGTGGGTGAGCCGACACTGAATTGACAATACTAATATCTTT